>NC_089597.1:22727488-23027488 GCF_019320115.1 Miscanthus floridulus
ACCCTCGTGCGGCAGGCAGTCCCGGCGCGAGCGACGCGGCGGCGCTAGCCTCCACTCCTCTCGGCGGTCCCGGAGCCGTCGTGGTGCTGTGTCGTCGTCGTGCTGGTGTTGCGCCCGTGCTGTGCCAAGCAATGCCGCTGCCGCTACCACCGAAGTTGATCCAGGGCTCGGCGGTCCTAGGAGCCTGTTGCGCGCCAATGGACCCGACCCTGAGCACGTGGACCAGCCACGGCACCACGCCGAGCGCGCCAAGGCTGTCGGGCGTACATGCCGTGGGGCCAGCAGAGCCGCTGCCGGGCTCACGCATGGGGGCTGCTGTGGCGTCACTAGGACACGTCTACCGAGACGCGGTAAGGCGGGCATGTCGCGGCCGGCCACGGGCTCACGGGCTGCTCCTCGAGCCAGATGTGCCCATGTCCGCGCCAAGGCGCTGATGCCAAGTTGCAGCGGCGGCACACGAGCAGGGCGACGACACTCGAGCAGGCTGCGGCGGTGCGCGGCAGGGCGGTGGTGCTCGAGCAGCACAACGCGCGTGACGCGCGAACTGGGCGGCGGCTCGAGCAGCACAGCTGGCTGGTTGTCGGCAAGCCATGGCCGTGAGGATGGAGAGGGAGGGATTGAGTCGATGACACGTGGGTCTCACGTGTCACTGAGATGGAGGTTGCGTGTCAAAACCGCTTAACGTCGGTCAAAACAGCCTTGCCCCCGTCCAGGTGCTAAAAGTGAACGGTTTTAACAGCTGGGGTACCGATACGAGACGATTTTATAGTTGAGGGTTAAAATTAGACCGACACAATAGATGAGGGGCCAAAAGTGGATTTAATCCTTATACATATTAACCATAACACATGCACTGCACCAATTAGAAAAAGTTATCGAAAAGAGTACGTTCCTAAAATATTATACATTAAACAAGTTCCAGGTATTTCGAGGTGGATTAATTTAACTAAACAAGCCCGCAAGGCTCCTCCGCTAGGAGCGCCGTCCACGTCCCTCAAATTAATTTCGGCCGTTCGATCTATCATCGTGTGCCTGTGATCGCTCGGAGCGGATTCGGCCGGAAGCGGCTTCTTCTTCTCCTCCGTCGCTTCCGTCTGCTTTACCTCTGCTTCTCTCGGTGTCGTGCAGCTTCTGCTCCGGAGCTAGGCCACACAATATATACAGGGCTTCCGATTCTGGTCGTTCTGGCAAAAAAAAAGAAGGGCCTCCACCTTATCTCTTCCCCGTCCTCCTCCGCTCCTCCCGCAGGTCACCACGACGCCGCCGCAGGTGCCGCCCCCGCACGCGCCTCCCTTCTTCTTCCTCTACTCTCTCTCCTTCCTCTCTCTCCATCCCCGCGCTCTGTCTTCCTCTCGACGGCCGATGGGCAACGGCGCCCGCTGCGCCGCAACGGCTAGGGCGGGTCCCGCCGTTCCGATTCTGATCCTTCCGGCAAAAAAAAACGGCCTCCACCTTATCTCTTCCCCGTCCTCCTCCGCTCCTCCCGCAGGTCTCCACGACGCCACCGCCGGTGGCGCCCCCGCACGCGCCTCCCTTCCTCTTACTCTACTCTCTCCTTCCTCTCTCCATCCCCACGCTCTCTCTTCCTCTCGACGGGCGCAGGTCGACGGCGCCCGCTGCGCCGCACCGGCTAGGGCGGGTCCCGCCGCTGCCCGCCGGTGTGGCCGGAGCGCACCCCCCGGCGCTCCTTCTGTCGGCGAAACCCTAGGTACGATGCCGGATGGGCCAAACCCTAAACTCCGGCGTGCGCTCTCTCCCCTTCTCCCTCCCCTCCCCTAAATTCCCTCTCCTCACTACGGGAATCTTGGCTCCCCTCTCCACTTCGCTGCAGCGAGCAAGGTCGCCCAGTGTCCATTGTCTCTTGCTGTTATCTTTTGTGCACAACTGATATCCTTCCATGTACAGTGATTGTAAATTGTTACATTCATGCTATCTAGTGAGGCTTGGGGATGGTGCAATGATAATCTTTTTAGGACTGAGACAATGGAGTTCTGCAGTGATGAGTACATAGTTATTTCATTTTTCAGTGAATCTTCAATCTTGTGACAATGTCATTCTATTAGTTGCACATTTTATCCATTTGTTAGCCAGCGTACATCCATTGTCAATGATGTCTTTGCTTCATACAATTCATCGGTTCTTCTATTACTGAGCACACCCCATTGCCAATGATGTAATTGCGATTGTCCTTGCTACAAAGGTAATTTACTACTTAGTGAACGTTCAATATCAGGCTTAGTTTCCTCTTTAACTGTCCAAACTATACCTATTATTTATGCATTGTGCCTTTGCTTGTCTCAGATTACTTTTCGTGGTTTGTGTTAAGTGTTTGCGGCAAAAAAAAACTAATAGTGTTCGGGCAGCCCGTTGCAAATCTTGCATGTAGAAACAATTTGGACTCATCTTGCATTGGTTGGTTGTTGAAAGGAATTTTAATACAAGGAGGTTCCTTGCATAGTCGGTCGTCATTGATCAGTGATGGAATATAATTACGTTACCTTGTGTTATGTCGTACTGTTACTATCTTGGTTGATAACATGCATCAACCTAAACTTATGCAGCCTAATATTGATCCTATATGAAACTGGGCTACCTTGGAAGTTGTCTCTTGCACCAAAGTACTCCTAAAATTAATTGTGCTTTCTTTTTGTCATTCATCTTAATACCATTGTTTGAACTCTGTGATCAGCACTTCTTTGATGAGGTCAGTTAGCACATAAACTCGGTAATGTCATACATGGTTTCTATTTACTACCTAATGAACAAACGGTATGCCATTTTTATCTTCCAGAAATAAATTTGTTACGATTATCCCTTTGAAGCCTACTTCTGTTTTTCCTGGACATGAAATTTTCCATGACATTGTGCTCCACGTCATTCATCTATAGCTTACCTGCTTAGTTACTTCTAATTGTTCCATTCATTGCTCTGCATAAATCATTTACCTGCTTATTTTCTTGCCATGCTGTTTCTCTTTTTTATGCTCATCTCTTTATTTTTTCAACCGAACTGGTCATTTACTCACTTCCAGTATGATTTAGGTTGCTGGTAGCGGTTGTCCTGTTACCCAGCCTATTGCACTTCCACACTAATATGATGTGCTATAATTCCGGCTTCCTTTTGTGTAATGTAATTGTTGGCTTTGGTTTTCAGTCCTGCTTGCTTATGGCCAGCAAGAGGAAATGAAGAACGGTTATCCAAAGAGGTAATTCTGCCGTGGTTCTATGCAGTTCTAATTTTGTTAAATTTAGTCCATGTTAGCTTAGGTGCCATTCAAATTCCAAGTTTTTGGTTAGCGGCCAAATTAGGACCGCAAAATCACATCCTTTTCTGATTGTAGAGGCGATTTTGGGGTCACGTTGCCTAGCTCCCCTACCGTGGTCAACCTTCTGATTGTAAACCGAGATTTGGTTATGATCACATGATCTTAGCGTCTGCCATTTGGTATTTTTTCCCCTTCTTGAGCCTATGATGAAAATTCCATATGCATTGCTCAATGATATGATCTGATGTTCATTCGCTTGTGAGGTACTCGGCATGGGTGTTACTTATATGATGCAATTTCTGAGGGTAAACCAGTTATCACCATGCGTTGAGGCTCCAAGTTGATGAACAAATGATGATGATTGCTATGTTTCTGAGGCCTCTATTCGGGAAGGCCTCCCTGGGTAGCGAGTTGGTACACGTTGCCCCTAAAACTGCGATTGGTCCATGCCAGCACCGCATCATCTTTGTCTTATCTGAGTGGTCCACCTCAGCAAAACAGCTTCCAATACAGACAGCCGTCCCTCTCGCCTTGCTATTTTTTCCTTCTTGAGCCTGTGATGAAAATTACATGTGCATTGCTCAATAATATGATCTGATGTTCGCTCGCTTGTGAGGTACTGGGCATGAGTGTTATGTTACTGATATCATGCAGTTTCTGAGGGTAAACCAATTAACACCATGCCTTTTTTGGCCATCAGTTAACACCATGCCTTGAGGATCCAAGTTGGTGAACAGATGATGATTGCTATGTTTTTGAGGTCTCTAAAAATCATGTCTTCGTTTACAAAAGATTCTTATCTTCTTCACTGTGACAGCATACTTTTCCTGTCGCTGTCAATTTACATATTTGTTGTCAGCAAATGATCTCCCTCTACAAGCAGTGCAGGCTACTCATTCAGTAAGTCACAATTGTATTTGCACATCCAAAATGATTCGATATTTAGGGGAACGAAATTTGGGGATGTTTGCTACAGATTTGCCTCTCTTTTTTTGGCTATATCATCTGCTGCATGCAGGCCTTAGTTTTTGAGAAGTCCCATTTACAACCTTATCTGCATACGCTAGGATTTGTGTTGTCATATATTCATTTCCTTATTTTATGATGCTAAAACATAAATTATGCGAAAAAACCGGTGCTTGTGTGCCAACCTGCTACAATTTTTATAAATAGAAACTCTACCAGGCTAGCACAAGTTCCATGTGTTCCAAAAGACCGGTGCTTGTGTGCCAACCTGCTACAATTTTTATGTATATTTAGCCTACATAAATATCGAACGTAATTTATGATTGCATCATTTGCTTCGGTTACGCTTTGGCCTAGAAATTTCATAGTTGTTGGTGAGTTGAGTGCGAAACAAAGTAAAATTCCCACGCCCAGTTTTATGCTACGCAAGTAAAATTTCCATGTCCAGTTTTATGGTCTACAACTAATCTTCGGTGTTCATTGCTACTTTCATGTCCAACTGCTACTTTCAGGTCCTCCCCATGCCATGTAGTGTCTGTTCCTTTCTACTTTCATGTTCAATTGTTTACGTCCTGTTACCTGGTTGGGTTCTAAGATCTTGTCTCCTTTTTCTCTCCCTTGATTTTGCATTAAACCCTTCCTTCTCTCTGATTTTATTTTACCTCCAGATTGACAGTTCATGTTGTTTGTGTTTGGAGAAACCAGTTGGCGCATAGCATGAACCTATGTTTGGTAAATTTGCCATCTATAGACGTGTATCGGTGCATGGTTTAAGACTTCATGTTGCACCTTTGGGCTCATCAGAAAGAAACAAGGAGATGCATTCTCCCTCTTACCTTCCCTCAGACTCCCTCTCTTCCCTGTGAGGATCTTGCCTCACCCCCCCCCCCAAAAAAAACTCCCCTAGGAGGTCGTTGGCTCCTGCTGCTCTCTTGTTTCCAAAATTTAACCTGACAGACTACAGATGGTAGCCATGCAGTTGTACTGGCCACGTCGCACCCAAACAGTTTTACTGGCCTAGCTCAGGGACAACTCACCTTCGTCTTCCCTGGTTGGTCAACGTAGGTGCAGGTCCCTCGTTATATGGTGACAGTTAATTGTTTCGTTCTATATGTTATCGACTGAGGTGTTGGGATTGTGCGATGATGAACTGTTTCTAGACTGAGGCAATGGAATTGTAAATGGTGTTTGGTTATTTCATCTTTCCATGAACCTTCCTGTTTGCATTGATTTTGTGATGGCAATATCATTACACCTTGCCAGTTCTCTTTTCCATTTGTTCTTCTGTTTTCATTGGTTGCTACTTATTTTCTATTCATTTCGGAGGACAGGTCCATCGCCAATGATGTCTTTGCCTCATACAATTTGCTGGTTCTATTACTGAGCACACCCCATTGCCGATGATGTTTTTGTTCCTATCCATCTGTCTCCATTCATGCAAATACACAGGTGCAACACCATGTTGCTCTTCCTCCTGGTTTTATGGGGAAAAGAGGATACATATTGCCCCTGCTGGTTGGTACAGTTTGCAGGTTACCTTACGTTGTATCTGTTCTGCTACATCTTATTTAGATATTTCCTTGTTTTTCTGGCTCATTCAATGCCTACAATGAGTCCACTGCAACTACAAACATGGCTTGCCACACCCCATCGCTCGTGATGTTACAGTTTATTATACAGTATGATAATGTACCTGCGATGTATGTGGCCGCAGTCTGCTTACCTACACGCAGAGCTTGCATGTGGCTTCTTTCATTTATGTAGGCCTGAACATGTATGGTTGATTGTATATGCTATACATTGCCATTACCAACACTAGGAAGGTTTGGCTGAGGTAGTGTTGTCACCAGAATCTTACACATTGGGCTGCTTTTCCCAAAATAATGTTTACTGATACCATATGATTTCTTTGTTTGTTTTGCGCTGCAGCGGCGTCTCACCATGAACAACAGTGAATGAGATGGTACATTAGAGAAGGAAAAGTCCTGAATCTGCCTATTAGGCTTTGCAGCTTAGGTACGAACAATGTGGTTCCTATACGTTCCTATACAGCCTGCCATGCAGCTTTAATGTGTTCAAGATGCTTCTTAAATTCTTGATATAGTGCCTTACCAAGTTTCTCTTCTTTATTGGCCTTCGTAGGTCCAGATCTACATATAAGGTTCCAGTCCGATCCTAATAAGGGCCATGATCAGATAACATATACGGTGTGCATCATACATGAATAAATCTTCTTTATTGTCTCCCTTGCTGTCTTGTTTATATGTCTCACCTTTATCCTGAAGAACATTGTATTTCCGTTTCTAGAATGGAAATGGGGGCTTCCTCGGGTCATAATAAAATTTTCAGTTACCATACCAATTTATCTCTTTAATCAGAGGCGCGCAAGGGCGCGCCCTTTCCACTAGTTTATAACATCACGTGGAGTGCTCTCCACAAAATATAACATGTGAGCATTTAAAGAAAAAAAAATGTGAGATCAAATTGGGCTTGGTCTAACCATTTTCAATAAAATAAATCTAAAAGTCTACAATAAGTGCTAGATATAATAAAAAAAAATATTGTATGGAAAATTAACTAGATATTGAGTCACTTGAATGTGTGATAATAGTTTGGACTAGCACCTAATTGAGCTGTGCCGAAGCGCGAAGCACATGTGTTCGGATTGGGGCGATCAGGCCATGAGTTCATCGAATTGGATGGTGCGGAGTGACTAGTGAGTACCGAGGATCGATGGATGGAAAAATAGGAGCGGGAATCGGCTGCACGAGCGCTTTGGAAGGCACTGCGAAGGCCGCACGACCGCACGACCGCTTCCCCCTTACTGCGGCAGCTGCAGGTTCCCGGCCAAGACCTTCTTCCAGGACTCCGGTCTCGGCGGCGCTGGTTATGAGGTCAGCCGTTACCTCTACGCCACCTGCAACGACCTCAAGCTCCCCAACTTCGGGGGCCGGAAGCACAGGTCCGCCGCCGGCGACAAGCTGTGGAGCGAGATGGGCACGTTCATCGGCTACGTGGCCGTGTCGACCGACGAGGAGACGGCGCGGCTCGGCCGCCGGGACATCGTCGTGTCGTGGCGCGGCACCATCACCCGGCTCGAGTGGGTGGCCGACCTGACGGCCAACCAGAAGCGTCTGAGCGAGATGGGCGTCCCGTGCCCGGACCCCGATGTGAAGGTGGAGATGGGGTTCGCGGAGCTGTACACGGGCAAGGACGCGGCGTGCCGTTTCTGCAGGTACTCGGCGCGGGAGCAGGCGCTCGCCGAGGTGCGCAAGCAGGTGGAGCTGTACCACGGCAGGGGCGAGCAGGTGAGCGTGACGGTCACCGGCCACAGCCTGGGCAGCGCGCTGGCGATGCTCAACGCCTTCGACATCGCGGAGACGGGCGCGAACGCGTCGCCGGACCACGGCAGGAAGGCGCCGGTCTGCGTGTTCTCCTTCGCGGGGCCGCGCGTCGGGAACCTCAGGTTCCGGGAGCGGTTCGAGCGGGAGCTCGGTTCCAGCTCCGCGGGAGAGACCCCGCGCTGGTGAACAAGTCGGCCGATTTCCTCCGCGACGAGCACATGGTGCCGCCCGTGTGGTACCAGGCGGAGAACAAGGGCATGATCAGGACGGAGGACGGACGGTGGGTGCTGCCGCCGCGCCATAGGGACATCGACGAGCACCCGGATGACACTGACCATCACCTCCAGCAGCTCGGTCTCACCGCATCAACCTAGTGAACAATGATGGTTGAGGTTGATGCCATGGTGATTGGTGCATCGTGCATAGGTGCCACGTTTTTTAATTAATCCGAGTAAAAAAATGAAAAACGCTACCATAAAGCTTGGTGGATAACAGTATATACTGACTGAAATTCAATTCATATTTGTAAAGATAGATTTTGAAAGGCAGTGGGGGAAAAGGAGTCCACAACATCCAATGCAGAGTTACAGAGACACAAACATATTGCCTCTATTCTTTCGACATATTTTGAATTTAAACTCAATCCTATTAATTTAAACGGTAAGTTACGCTGATGGTTCCTAAATTATTATGCGATTCTCATTCAAATTCTAAACTATGAAATTACATATTTAGATCCTAAACTATTTAAGTATATCATCCCGATTCAAATAAGCACGTCACAGTCCATTAGCTGACGTAGCCCTCTAACGTGGAACTGCCATATGAGTCCCTAATCTACCGAAGTACTATGATCCCAGATCCTCTTAAGGCACCTACGTTATAGATAATTGTTTTTTAACTATAAAAGTTCATACGTACTGGTTTACACTAATATATGTCTAATTAACCCGTGCTCCCTTTTAGGAGACATGAGCATGCATGTTATTATTTAATACCTAAAACTAATAAAAATTACTTATAAATTTACACTACTTTTTTCTAAATTTATTTTCTAACAAATGTTCTGTAGCACCACTTCAGCAATATTTTTCAGCGAATGAACAATGTTTTCCTCTCACAATAAATCAGCATAAGCATCAGCATAAAGCCAAATTTCAGCGTAATGAACAGGGCCATCTAATTGTGATAGATGTACCAATTGTTGTCTATATTCTTTTTCATCAATATCCATATGCTACCCATAGTTTCTTTTTTCTTTGTATGGCACA
This sequence comes from Miscanthus floridulus, assembly GCF_019320115.1. Lineage (NCBI taxonomy): Eukaryota > Viridiplantae > Streptophyta > Magnoliopsida > Poales > Poaceae > Miscanthus > Miscanthus floridulus. The sequence goes on from NC_089597.1 coordinate 22,736,335, forward strand.
TTCGTGTATCTTCAATATGCATTATTTGAAACTTTAGCTTAAATTATGGGTGGCCCTTGTGGCATTCATGTCTCATGGCGTTATGAATCTAGCTTTGGATTTATAAATTTTAATCTTGTTAGTTGCTGCATATGTTTTATTCTTAAGTTAAGCTGAAACTCTTGATCTAATTCTGAATCTAGCTTTTTATTTTTCAAATTTTAATTTTATTAGTTACTGATCTAATTGCTGCATCGATCTTTTTCCATGTAAAAAACGAGTGAGAAATTGAGCTGCCACACCTCAATTTCTAGACACAACAGCCTCGTTGTTGTAGGGCGATGGGCTCGCCTCCATACGACTTTGCATTTCCTCTCTGTTGAAGTGTTGTCAACCTCACTGTTTTCTAGATGACATGTTGAAGTGTACAGGCAAGACAGAGAGAGCCATTGCACAGCGGCCACACAATTAGAAGACCGAGAACCAGTAAACAAATGTACGTCATACAAAAATCGAGTCTTCTTCATGCACAAGGCTGATATTGCTGGGAATAGAGAAGCATATATCTTAGAGCATTTTCAGTCTCTCTTAAACTTACTTTTTATATTATTATTTGATTATTTGAAGAAACGTTTAAATAAAAAACATATATTTTCATCTTTCAATGTTTTCTCTATATCTTGTGTCCCTTTGGAGAGTTGCTTCTGCACTCCATCTATTGGTAGTGAGAAACCGGAAATAGAAAATGATAATATCTAGATATCTAATTGCACCAAAATATATATTCCTATTAATAAGTGAGGATATAACGTCTTTGAATTACGACAGCCAATGTGAGATTGTGCTCGCTGTTGTTAAATGAACACCATTTTAAATTATGAAACGTTTTGATTTTGTAGATAAATTTTTATTATGGATTTAAGTATAATATATATTTGTATATAGTAAAAACTAAAAATATTAAAATATATCATAATTTAGAATAGAGGGAGCACGTATCAGCAAAATGGCTTCTTATCAACGGTAATGTTGTGCTAAGGACGTCCGTCCGTCTAGACGTTCCCATTGGTGGGGCCATGACACTAGTCCAACAGCCAAACACTTTTCACTTGCGTATGTGCTCGTCCACTCGCCTCCAACCATATCCGCTCGTGAGCCCGTCGTCCGTTCCTCTCCATTCCGCCCGCCGCGACATTCTCCACCGCGTCGGGCGCCTTCTCCACCAGAGCGGTCTTCTCCACCGGAGCTGCACGTCACTCCGCGGCATCTAGCTCCGCATCGACGAGCCTCGATTCGTCCAAGGCAGCAAGTAGATGTTGCGCTAAAAGCGCATGTTGCAAGCGTATGTTTCAAGTGTTTCAGATGTTTCAGAGGTACGTTGCAAGTGTTTCGTATGGATGTTGCGAAAGTAGATCGAGATGTTGTATATATTGCAATGGTTGTATATGTATTGCAAACATCTGTTCCCAATGTTTCATCTGCTTTTAAGACGTATGTTGTAAGTGTGTTTTATCTGGATATTGCATATGTTTCACACATGTGTTGCAAGTATTTAATCTTGATGTTGGCAATGGTTTTCAAGTATTTTTTATGAGTGTTTCAGACGCATGTTTGAAGTGTTTCATTTGTCTTTAAACGTATGTTGTAAATGTTGTATTTGTATATTTCAAAAATAGATGGAGTGTTGAATGTGTTGCAATCCGCCTGCTGCAGCTGCCGAAGGGCGCGAGGGGTAGGGCGAGCCGCCGATGCCGCGTCGGACGGTAGCTGGAGTGCAGGCAACAGGGTGCGCGCGTACGTTACGCTAACACTGCCGTTCCCGCGAATTGCAAGCCACGCTACACAAGCTGTGGTGCCGAGTGGGCAATACAGAGCTACAGTGGCAGACCCAGGATTTGGCCAAGACTAGGGCTAAATCTTAGCGGCCAAAAATCCAAAGCTACAGATCAGCTCTGCCCAGTTTGTGAAGTATAGTAATTCTGTCTTCAAATTTGGAAGGCATTAAGTATTATCTCAAACCTTTAGAAAAACTGTGTTTCTTGTCAGATTTCTCCATTTTTAACATAACTTGGTAATTTGCAAGGTGGTGCAATCAAGGAACCTTAAAGAAAGTAGAATATACTCTGTGCATTATCCATGATTCATATACTTGACAAATGGCATATTGATTCCCAGTATTTTGTTTTTTCAAAGATCTCTGTTTACCATGCTGAGTCTATGAATAGCAAAATTCCGTCTAATGCAGCCATCTTTACAAATAATTTGTTTGCTGCTAGTCTGTATTCTCCATTCTACATGCTACTTGGCAGTTGCATTTTTCATAGAAACTGTTATAGACCTCTTTGATATCAATTGGCAGTTATTGTCAGACTCGGAACTACAAAGAAGCTTTGCTTCTATTTGCTAAGATGAAGAATTCTGGAGTTCTTCCAGACCAATTGATCCTTGCTACTGTTCTATCACTATCAGCTTGTGGGCATGATATAAGGCATTTGAGAACTGGGAGAGCCATCCACTCATACATGTTGGTGTCAGACATTCTTATCAGTGCTCACCTCAGTAGTGCTCTCATAAATTTGTATGCTACTTGTGCGAACATGGAGATGGCAGAAAAGCTATATAATGGGATGCCAAGTAAGGACTTGGTACATACAGAAAAGTTGAGATTGCTCGCTCTATACTTGTGCGAACATGGAAATTGGGAACATGGTATTCAAATGTTCTATTCAGTCCCTGGTTCTATTTGACCTGGCTTTCAGTCGTTTCAGATCCAAACGACCAAACAACTTGCAAGGAAGGAGGCAGGAGGCTCACCGGTCAGCAGGCGGGCGCCCGGCACCCGGTTGACTGGCTGAGGAAGTGAGGAACAGAGGTAGGAGCCGCCGGCCGCGCCGCCGCGGAGTGCACAGCGGAGGGGGCGAGGGCGCGAGGCTGCGCCGCCGGCCACCGCGGAACGCCGGAGCCGGAGCGTGGAGGCCGGAGGGCGGAGGCGGAGCGGAGGGCCAGTGGGCGTAGGCTGCCGGCTGCGCAGCCAGCGCCGGTGCGGACTGGCGGAGCCACCGCCGGCCGTGGAGCGGCGGTTGCGACTCGCGACTCCCCTGCGCGGCTGCGCCTGCGCGACTCGCAAGGCCGAGCGGCTCTCTGTGACTGTCTCCGTTGCTCACTTTGCCTGGGCTGCCTTCAGTGTTGTTGGATTGCTTGATGATGGGCCAAAAAACTGAAAACTTGCTCCCTTGTTACATGGGCCATGGCCTGGGCTGCCCTAGCGCTGGGTCCGCCCCTGCAGAGCTACTGGCACCCAGCTTGATTTGAAACATGCACTCGAAACAAGCGAAACGCCCAGAATTCACGCTCCTCCTGCCACGTGGGCCCAAAACGAGGGACAGAGGAAGCACCTGCAGCGTTTTCCCGAAAGACACGAAAAGCAGAACGTCTCCGCTCCGAGGACGGCACCCGCTCACGACTCACGAGCAACCGGTGAATCAGGCAGGCAGGCAGCCGCCGCAGAATCTTCCCCACGCCACGCTGCCACTGAAAGTGCTTCGACCTCGTCCGTCCGTCCGCTCGCTGAGCTTCCCGTGCACGTCCGTTTTCTGTGGCTGGCAGCCTGGCGCCACCCCGCCTGTCCACTTCCTCGACTCGGCGACGAGAGTCCCGCTCCCCGGATCCGTTTTTCTGTGTGCTTCTTCCCAAATCAAACAAACCAAAAACCCCTCCTCGCCTCCCATCACTTCCCACGCCACCCGGAAAGCGCGCCGAGGCGGCACCGCACCGCGGTAGTAGAAGACACGGGACGCGCCCCGCGGCCTCGCTCCCCTCACTTTCTCCGCGCCATCCACGGCCCCCCGCCCTCCTGCTCTCCCTCTCCGCAATGGCGACGCCCTCGGCCGTGGGCGCCGCGTGCCTCCTCCTCGCGCGGGCCGCCGGGCCGGGCCGCGGCGATCGGGCGCGCCCGCGCCGGCTCCAGCGCGTGCTGCGCCGGCGGTGCGTCGCGGAGCTGAGCAGGGAGGGTCCCCCGCCGCGCCCGCTGCCACCCGCGCTGCTGGCGCCCCCGCTCGTGCCCGGGTGCTTCCTCGCGCCGCCGCCCGAGCCCACGGGTGAGCCGGCGTCGACGCCGCCGCCCGTGCCCGACGCCGGCCTGGGGGACCTTGGTCTCGAACCTGAAGGTAAAGTGCATCAGCCAAATCCTGCGTATTGCTGATTTTCAGATGGTTGCCGATCGGTTCGTTCAGCACGAAATGCGTTTGACAAGTTGGGTAAAATTTTGAAGGGTTAATGTGTGCTGATTGATCCCTGTTAGTATTAATCGGGTACGCATGATCACTAGTACCGTGTAAAATAATCGAAACCCGTATTTCGGCACACCCGTGGAAATTTTGAGGTGTCTGTATTGGATCATGAGCCGATGGGGTTCAGGGTGGCGTGTACCTCGGCATGATGGCCGTGCACCGCAGCAGAGGTTTCGGGAGGCGTGCACGTGGTTGGATCTGAGCAGACATATACTAGTAGCAGTAGCATATGCTTGGATATTTTGTACTCCCTCCGGTTCTCTAAAAAGTCGTTTTGGATATCGACACGGTCTTTAAGAAATGACTTTGATTGCAACTTTTTGCTATAAAATATTTATAAAATATAGTCAATATATACTTTTATGAAACTACATTTCGAGATAAATCTACTTACATCACTTTCATATTTTCAAACTCAACCCAAAAGAAGTTATTTGTAGTCAAAGTTTAAAATGTTTGACTTAAGACAACCTCAAAACGACTTGCTCTAGAGAACCGGAGGGAGTAGGAAGAGGAATGGGGCTAACTCAACTCTCACTCACTCAGGTGACACATATGTCCTTGGAAGGGGGGCATTTACATATTTACCATTATTACGGATGACATCTTACACTGTGTCACTGACACATGAGTCTCTGACATGGTACTTTTTATACCACTCACATCATAATGATAGTAAATATGTAAATAGGAAGTAGGGGAAAATTGACGAGTTTGTCTCTTCCTTGCCTTGGTGGTGTGATTGTAACCCGTGTTGCAAGTAGTTGTTCCACGGAATATGCTATTAGAAAGTTGGGGTATCATATCAGTCCGTGTGGTAAGCTGACTTTACTGAAGTAACACTAAAAGTGATCACCTAGCTCCATTTTGTGAGACCGACGTGGAATACTCCAGTTTTTGTCAGTGATAGAAACGAGATGGAGTTTTTTTTTTTAATATATATGGAGGAAAACCCTGCTTTTATAGAAAGCATATAAGTGGACGAGATGGAGCTTTCAGTGCGTATAAACGGTGTCCAATGCCAATAGCTTCTGGTTTAGTTGCAAATGAGCTGAGAATGTATCTTAGGACCCTTAATTATCAGACTCTTCCCTGTCCCATTTTCTTGTGAAGGGTCATATGCACCTTGTCACTGTCAGTCCCATGGTACCATCTTGTGCTTTGCCGTTCACTGGACTACAGTTCCAGTTTTGTACAAATCTATTCTTTTGGCTACTTGTGGGATATTTATTGATGTTCTGTCGGTCCACCTTTCTCTCTTCTTTGGACCACAGCTCTACTTTGTTTTATTTGTCTCTGACCATACATTTGAATTGTTCAGGAAAATAGTGAGCATCTGGCAACCTGAATTTGTCATTTAGCTGAGAACAGAATGTTAGTTGGACCATTCTTATCGCTGCTAGAATTGTTTTCCATGATGAAGTTAGAATTCTATCTTCTGTTACTCTGACCTTGACACATTTTTTAATCCTTCATCTCATATACAGGGATTGCTGAGGGTTCCATCAACAACACAGTAGTTGTGGCAAGTGAGCAAGATTCTGAGATCGTGGTTGGAAAGGAGCAAGCTCGAGCTAAAGTAACACAAAGCATTGTCTTTGTAACTGGCGAAGCTTCTCCTTATGCAAAGTCTGGGGGTCTAGGAGATGTTTGTGGTTCATTGCCAGTTGCTCTTGCTGCTCGTGGTCACCGTGTGATGGTTGTAATGCCCAGATATTTAAATGGTACCTCTGATAAGAATTATGCAAATGCATTTTACACAGAAAAGCACATTCGGATTCCATGCTTTGGCAGTGAACACGAAGTTACCTTTTTCCATGAGTATAGAGATTCAGTTGACTGGGTAGGTATCCAATCACCTTATTGTTTCTGATCAAAATTAATAACTGACTACCATTTAGTCCTATGTGCTTCTTGACATGTACACGTTCTGATGTTACTTCTGTACTTCCATGTTGTTTGCCCAGTAGTCTTTAGCATCCCAATTCCCAAACAGCATATAGTATTTTCCAGATTAAAATGAAGAGAAATATTTGATATGATGTATCGATGAAAGTAGCACACTTGTGTCTATGGTGCTAAAGTCTTATGCATCTATGGTTGCACATTTGTATTTGCAACAATGGTAGTGAGTGAAGATCACACTAGATGATAAAACAAACAATCATATGTACAAGGTATCAGAAAACTTTCCAAAAGCTTGCTTTGCATTGACAGATCATGTTCGTTGATTTCTGCTGTTTCTAGGAGTGTCTATTTGATATATGTAATGTTTTTTTGTCTTATATAACTGGTGATTGAAGAATTCTTATTTGTGTTCTATTTATCTTTTGGTTTTATGTCAATTGTTTAGGTGTTTGTTGATCATCCCTCATATCACAGACCTGGAAATTTATATGGAGATAAGTTTGGTGCTTTTAGTGATAATCAGGTAAGAAGCTTGTTACGTTAAAGCTCCTATTTGATCAGTTTAAGTTCTGTCAAAAAATTGATTGAGTGCTATATATCTTTGCAGTTCAGATACACGCTCCTTTGCTATGCTGCATGTGAGGCTCCTTTGGTCCTTGAATTGGGAGGATATATTTATGGACAGAATTGCATGTTTGTTGTGAATGATTGGCATGCCAGTCTAGTGCCAGTGTATGTTGTGGATCTACTCATCTGAATCCTTCATGTCTACACCTTTATTTTGCAGTGCATGCCACATTACTTTAACATTCTTTGATTCTTTTTTCATGTATGTTCAACTTCATCTGCGTATATATTTATGGAAGCTAAGAAAACATTACAGTTGGCAGTTCCAAGGAGCTTATCAGTTATTTAACACTTAGGCAACTTATTCTGGTGATTCTAGTTCTTAGTCCATCAACTGCATACTCTGAACCATCGCTTGAGCTTATCAGCCCGGCTTATCAGCCATAGTACAATGTTTTTCTCTCATAACAAAACAGCATCAACCGGCTTATCAGCCGCAAAAACCATCAGCGGAACAGCTATTCCAAAACAGAAACACATGTTGTCGCATTGAAGCATTGCACATGAGTACTGTGAAATGACAATCATTTAGTTTCTAGAGACTGATTTATGCGGTAAACAATAAAACCTCATCCTTTATGTTGGCCTGATAAAGACTGGCACAACACCAAGCATACACAATGAACAGAAGAGTTCAGTAGTAGTCTTGCATCACATTGTTGCCATGCAACAAGCTGGAATACCTTTGAGCTTCCTTACGATGCTTCATCTTGTGCATGTCTATCCTTATTCGTACCTGTCAAGTATATAGTACATAGCTCTAGTCTGGCCCATAAGGTCCATGGCCCAGGTGCCTATTGTATACATATGTATGTGTATGTAAAGACTAGAGATGAGACACAGGACATATACTTGACAGTACCCAGTGTTGCTGGACTAGCTTTGCCAAATACATATCTGTATTTCTGTATCTCAAACAGCAGTTTGTAGTTCAGATATGTTATTTGAGTTTTCTTTTAACTTGATTTCACCACTCCAAGAATATTCCTTGGTATTACTACAGATGGTATTTCCCATGTTCTGGGTATCGGCATGGTTTTACTTCTAACCTTTTATCTGTTATAGATGTAAGGATACTTGTTTCGCACAACAATTGCTGTTGTGGACTCAGTCTGTTTGCAATGCAATCTTGTGTTATTTCTTTCATAATGTATGTTCTTTGAAGAAATCAACATTGTGATTACTGTATATTTTCTTCTTCTTAATATAATGATACGCAGCTCTCCTGCGTGTTCGTGAAAATTACTGTATATTTTCATTCTCTTCCCTGTTTTACCGCTTTAAAAAAAAGTTAGGTAGCTGTACTATGCTGCTTTAATAATGGTATGGTCCTGCATCAGTGGTCTGTTCTTAGATTTGATATTTGATGTCCCTTGCTGGCATGGTCTTTGTGGCTGTGCATGTTGTGCTTTTACTTATGTTTTGACAGTTAGTACATAAGTGTGATGATCAAGCGGGCATGATGTAGGTGTCTTACGAGTTGGGACACATTAGTGCAATTAGAGGTTAATGGACTAATGAGTTTCATCTTATTGTTTGTCATGAATATGATTTAGCTGTTTAGATAATACTTCTTTCTTTTGACGCGTTTCACATGGTTTGCTGTTCGCTGTCAGTCAGCTGTTTCACTTTGAATTGAAGTGCAATTTTAGACATGTACTCTTTATTGTTTCCTTGCTTTGGTTTCACAATGCTAAATTAGTTTTCATTATGTAATCCGTTTCATCCTAACCTTGATTTTGTTTGTTTCAGCCTTCTTGCTGCGAAATATAGACCATATGGTGTTTATAAAGACTCCCGCAGCATTCTTGTAATACATAATTTAGCACATCAGGTTTGAGCTCATCATTTTGTGTTGTCTATACATAGCTTGGCAGCACAGTTTACTCAAACCATATGTTATCTCATTGTGGTAGGGTGTAGAGCCTGCAAGCACATATCCTGACCTTGGGTTGCCACCTGAATGGTATGGAGCTCTGGAGTGGGTATTCCCTGAATGGGCAAGGAGGCATGCCCTTGACAAGGGTGAGGCAGTTAATTTTTTGAAAGGTGCAGTTGTGACAGCAGATCGAATCGTGACTGTCAGTAAGGTGATATTACATATGTCATTTTTCTTTGATCTTTTAAAAGCTATTCTCCCTTCAATTTAGGTGTTGCTTGTCTTCTCTCTTCATTTTATGTTTAATTTCTAGGGTTATTCATGGGAGGTCACAACTGCTGAAGGTGGACAGGGCCTCAATGAGCTCTTAAGCTCCAGAAAGAGTGTATTAAATGGTAGCCATATTCATTTTAATTTGCTCTGTTCTTCAACTACTTCATGAAAACAAGCAAGTCAGATGATAAAAGTTAATTCAATATGCCTCTATACTGCAGGAATTGTAAATGGAATAGACATTAATGATTGGAACCCTGCCACGGACAAATGTATCCCTTGTCATTATTCTGTTGATGACCTCTCTGGAAAAGTGCGCTGACAGTTCTCTAAAGCATCTGTATATCCATTAGGATGATTGCCTCCTATGTTTATTCTTTGTTTCTCATTTCTTTCACTTATCCTTTTTATCTGATATTGTTGGTTTAGGCCAAATGTAAAAGTGCATTGCAGAAGGAGCTGGGTTTACCTATAAGGCCTGAAGTTCCTCTGGTTAGATATTGATGCTTTAGACATGAATTTTTTATTTGAAAGAAATAATATGGATCAATTTATTAACTTAATTTACAGATTGGCTTTATTGGAAGATTGGATTATCAGAAAGGCATTGATCTCATTCAACTTATCATACCGCATCTTATGCGGGACGACGTTCAATTTGTAAGTCCTGATTCTTCTCCATTATTGTAAGCTGTAAAGTGAGTTAAAACCATCATGTGGGGGAAAAGGTTCAGGATAACTGTGGAACTGGTGAGGTGCACCAGCAGCTGTGAAGACAGGTTTCTTATCTTTAGAAATCAACTAGGATTCTGAGCTGTGTTAGCTACTGAGCAACATGTTAAGGTTCAGAAGAGGGTGTGTACTTTCAGTCCAGGTTGACTTAGTTACCACTTAGCAGCCTTCTTTGGCAACACCTCTAACTCAAAGTAGGGCCAGAAAGCTAGTACTGGGTAGATCAATATATCAAAATAGTTTTCTCATCTATGCACTTTTCTCATCTCAGCTTGGTTGCCATGCACCTCCCAGATGTAACTCTACTTGTGACACATCCTGCCTCTACCAGGGCTTGGCAAAGCGTGCAAATATATTGGGGATAGTATAGTACAGCACATCAGATTTGGTAGTATGACAGTTATTACAGATACGAGATGTGGTTGTTACTTTCAAGTTTCAACTTGGACGAGTTACAGGTGGTTTTTTTTGTGTGATCTAGTTACAGGTGGAATTAAATCAGTATTTGAGGTGCAAATCTATCACTCTTTATTAACATGTGTCTGCAAGTTTTAAGATGATTTCTTAACTTTCCTAATGTCCTTAGATTAAATCGCTTTCTCCAGTTCCAGCCCTTCTCATTCTTTATTTCTTTTTCTTGATTCTTAACCACTTTTATTAGTTGGCATAGGCGTGTAGCTGCCCAGTGCTACTGTAGTAGCTTGAATACTTGCTTGTAGGGGCTGTTCACATTGGTTCTCAATGGGCTACCACGTGGAGATGTGGAGCTGCCGCTGCTCTGGCGTAAGGGGTTGGCTAAACATAGAGCCTGAAATGCTAAGAGAAACTTGCTTAATCCTGATAAGAGGAATTTCATCAGTGATCCCTAAACTTGTCCCAGATTCTTATCCACATACAAAATCTCTGGAATAATATATTTGATACCTTAAACTTGTCCCTGATTTTCAGGTAGGTCCAAACATGTCCAAATCAGCCTCAACTGCCTATATAGCATTTAGTATGCCACCGTGCACCCAGTGGAATCCTCGACTCTAATGCATATGATTGGTTAGAGAAGCTGTCCCCCTAATAATTCTTGGTTTAGAGCATTTTCAGTTAATTCCTTAATGTGACTATCTATTAAACAATATTTGTGAAGTAGTCAACAAGTAAATACTGCTTCCTCCATTCCAAAATATAATTCACTTTGGTTTTATCCCAACTTCCCAAGTGAAACCTCTCTAACTTTGACCAAGTTTATAGAAAAATGCACTGACATCTATAATATCAAATTACTTTCATTAAACTCTTCATGAAATATGTTTTGATAGTGAATTTATTTGAACTCATAGATGTTAATATATTTTTCTAAAAACTTGGTCAAAGTTATAGAAAAGTAAACTATAATGTGGAACCGAAGCAATATATATGCAGATTTGACCCCCATGACTGCCAAGCATGGTGGCATGCAAGCCAGGGCTGATTTGGACCCGTTTGGACCTATCTGGAAACCATGACAAAAGTTTGAGGTGCCGAATGTGCAATTTGAGACTCTGTGGACAAAGACGAGAACGTGGGAGAAGTTTGTGGACCGTTGCTGGAATTGGCTCTTTTATATCAGTTTATTTACTAATGGTGCTAAATATTTAGTACTTTGCTTAAGAAACTTGTATGAAAAAGAGGCACCGTGGTTCCCTTTGACCTCCAACATTCTCCTTCCTGGAGTACTGAATAACATCTTCTTGCATTCTTGGATGCGCACACATCTTCTTTTTTAAGTAGCTCACTGGTAGATGTGAGTTGGAGAACTTGAGCCATGCCCTTATCCTTCTCACAAGTGTTTGCTTTTCACTTCCAACCGAAGGCTGATGAATGGCATGGGTCGAACTTCGGAGTGGATTTAGAAGTTGAGTTGTCCTTTCGAAGCCTACAACTAGAGTGTTTTGACCTATGAAACTTTTCTTCTTATTTAATGTAGGTCATGCTTGGATCTGGTGACCCAGAGCTCGAAAACTGGATGAGATCTACAGAGTCGAACTTCAAGGATAAATTTCGTGGATGGGTTGGATTTAGTGTTCCAGTTTCCCACCGAATAACTGCCGGGTATGCAACAGCATGTTGTTAAAAACTCACTTGACATCTTATAAGTACATTTTATACTTGGGATATTGATCTCTCCTTTTTTGTGCAGCTGCGATATATTGTTAATGCCATCCAGATTCGAACCTTGTGGTCTGAATCAGCTATATGCTATGCAGTATGGCACAGTTCCTGTTGTCCATGCAACTGGGGGACTTAGAGTAAGACAGCCATCCTATAATACTGACTTGTTATATTAGTACCAAGGTAGAATGTTTTTTCACCTATTTTGTTTGTTGAACAGGATACTGTGGAGAATTTCAACCCTTTCGGTGAGAATGGAGAACAGGGTACGGGGTAAGTAAAGCTTCATTTAAACATTTGCAGTTCCTTCTCTCTTTTTTTTTCAGCTGGATTCTTGAATCAATTGAATGCTTACAGTGATTGCAGTAGTTTGCTCCATTCATCAGTGAACTCCTGATCAATTTTTACTGCATACACATATTTTGCAGGTGGGCATTCGCACCCCTAACCACGGAAAACATGTTGTGGGTAAGTTTCCATCAAACTTGAATTCTGTTAGGAACTTAGGATCTTGATCATAGTATGTGATTACAATGACCCTTATAATTTATGGATGAAACATTGCTGAACTCACTTTGTGCTAACAAACCGTCTAGCCAATTCTAATAACAAAGGCACAAAGCATGCAATTGGTTTTATGGTAAAATGAGTTTTATTGTTATCTTGTGTTGGTATATGGGAACTTTATTAAAAAGAAAAATAATCTAGAAAGAACTCCTCTAGCTTCTGGCCTTCATCACAAACTAAACTTTTGGCAGTAGCATATTATAGGACTTGGGCTCCTGGGGGAGTTTTGGTCTTTGGAGCTTCTGGGAGCAGCAAAAGCTGCTATAAGCTCCACTTTACAAGGCCTAGGTGGTGTTGTAAATAATAATAAATAGGCAACCAAATTTGAGTCAAGGAGGACTCAACCTGTGTGATGGGTCATGGGTGTATACCCGGCTATCCGCACCTCCCATCAACTGATCTATGGCAAGTTGGAATTAGTGGGAAATCGAAGCCTGAAGCATATACGGAAAATTCACCCCTGGTTCTAGACTGACTTGTGTCAGGTGCAGGATGTGAATTTACATGTCCGGTATGTGCTTATGAGGTGATTACTCCCTCTGTTTATAAATATATGACGTTTGGGACAACCTATTGAGTTCAAACTTATTAGCCTGTCCTAAACATCATATATTTTTAAAATGGAGTATTAATTAGTTCTGCTTTTACTTTGGCCAATATGTTATCGAACCAAGCCTGAAATTACTCTGTCCGGTCTGGAGCTGTCATTTCCAACAACAAAACTGAACTGCAATTAGTAATACCTCCATCCAGGACTGATAGTAGTATTTTGATAAGGGAAACGTCAGATTTTACAAATTTTGGCCAACAATTACTCAAATTATATGCAAGTTTAGGGCATAAAACTTGCATAAGTAGATTTGTATTCAAAAGTGCATCTAAGATAATATTGACTTTTCTCTGGTCAAAGTACTCCTAACATTCATGGAGTATAAACTGTTTGAAACGTCAGGTTTTCCTGACTAGAGGGAGTATCAGTTACAGAAGCTAAGTTTCTTATGAAACAATTGAAGGGCAATATAGGGAGTTTATGCACAGGTGGTTTCAGGATCAATTTGTTTACTGTTTATCACCAGATTGCAGTGATATTTTTTACCCAGAAACAGTAAAACTAAACCACTATTCTACTGTATTATGGGGCAGAACATTTCATAATTGGATTTTGATCCTTGTTTTGCAGACATTGCGAACTGCAATTTCGACATACAGGGAGCACAAGTCTTCATGGGAAGGGCTCATGAAGCGGGGCATGTCAAAAGACTTCACGTGGGACCATGCTGCTGAACAATATGAACAAATCTTCCAGTGGGCCTTCATCGATCGACCCTATGTCATGTAAAAAGGGGACGACAAGTGGTGTGTCCTTAAAGATCTTCAGTTCTTCATCCTATAGTAAGCTGAAGGATGAGAAGACCCCTGTACATTACATGGAAGGCAGACCGGCTGTTGGCTCCATCGCTCCAATGTCCAGGTCAGCCTTACGGCGCCTGCTGCTTTGGCTGGTTTGTCTCAAAGAAAGGACCGTGATGCAGTGAGGAGTCCAGTTGAACGACAGTTTTGAAGAATAAGAAGGGGATGCTGGAAGCAGTCGCGCAGGCAGCCTCACAGTGATACATATGGAACAAAATGGAGTCAGTTTCTGCTATGCCACTCACTGTTTACCTTAAGAGTATTACCCATGTTGTTCTTTGCTGGTTAGGAGTCTTAGGACTGATAACTTAATGACTCATTAGAAAACCATGCCTCGTTTTTCTTGACCAAAGTGGCCACTTCTGTGCATTCTCGGCCGTTTACTCGAGATGGGCATTGCTGATGGTGCATCTTCAGTGTCAAGGGTTTCTATATATCGAAAGCGTTGCCATGATGGCATGGAGGAATCCTGTAAAACGCATGATGTTGGACTGTTGGTGTATGCCTTGTGTCCCAGCACGGGTTTCCATGTTTCAGGTGCTTTATACTTGTCGTGACCACGTCCCGTCCGCTTGGTCAGTAATACCTTCGGAGTAAGGGAATGGTGTACGGCTCTACGCGACGCGAGCATGAGTGCATGAGCCTTCAGTGCGCGATGCCTAGATGGTTGTAATCTGTGGGGAAGCTTGCGGGGCGTCCATTCCGGACCGGCACATCAGCTTGGGATCGATCCCTGATCGTCGTGTTGTCCAACCTGGATTCCTTAACAGCCAGTTATCAAATCGGCTAGATTCATTTTGGGTTAATTAAATGCTTAATTTAACTAAAGGTGGTAATGAAGAAACGCACGCAGAGCCAGTGAAGAAATAGTTCATCTTATTAGTAGTGTCGTCAAATAAAGAATTTCTCCAGTAGTTTCTTACGTTTTCCTATGAAATTGAACTGAATTACGTGGAATTTCTATATTTTCTATATAATTCTTGTGAAATTTCTATTTCTATATTCAAAACAGGCCTCTGATCACGCGCAAGAAAGGGATTACTGGCGAATTCAGAAAGAGTGGCATTGCCCCCCTCACGGCCCTTGCGAGCGAGACCTATAAAACCCCATCGGCCACCCGCCAGTTCTGAAGCGTCACCACCCGATCGGAACCAAAGCGAAAATGAGCGGAACGTCGGCGCCACCGTACGATGCCATGCTCAAGTCCACGGCGTACGAGCGGTTGCGCGCGGAGCACCCGGCTCAGTTCGCGCCCGCGAGCGTCTTCTTCACGCACGATGACCGGAGCGCCATCGACCGGCGCAACAGCTTCCGGGTGAAGGCCGCGCTCGTCTACGAGGCCGTCACGGGCCGGCACGTCGACGACCACATGCTGCGCGCCAACAGCCTGCTCCTGGCCCTCGCCAGGAAATGCCATTCCAAAATCCTTGGACAACCCGACGGTAATCGTGCGTCGCCCAGATTCTAACCATTCGTCGTCATACTTACTTATCTCTTTTTCTGACGCTGTCGCTGATGCAGAAGCAGGAGATCCTGCGGAGGTGACAGACGAACGCTGGGACGCAAAGAAGAAGCGCGTGGTGGACGGCATCTTCCTCGTCGTCGGCTACCTGCCAAAGCTCAACGAAGCGATCAGCAGGAAGAACGCGGACCGCGACTCCGTCGACCAGATCTTCAAGTCGCGCCACATGCTCGACATGGTCACGGACGTGATCAAGCTCGAGAACCAGCTCCGGCTGCAGGACCTGCTCAACGTAGCCCGCCACATCGAGGCCGTCATCAAGGAGACTGTAGAGCAATCCGATTTCAAGGACGTCAAGGAATCCATGGGACGCGAGTACAAGCTGGACGTCACGGAGCAGAACCTCGCCGACGTGATCCACCGCTTCTGCTGGTACTACTCGCCCTTCTCCACGAAGAAGACCGGGGCGGCGCCCCCGGACAGCCCGTTCAAGGACGTCGCGGCCAGCAAGGAGGTGGCGGCGCGCACGCTCCTGGACTGCCTGCACATGAGCGTGGTGAAGCCGGCGCAGGGGAAAGGCGGGGGCGTCACCGGCAGGCCGTCTCGCATGCCGACCGTGAGGGATCTCCGGCGGTCCGGGGTCCGTCTCCAGGCCTCCGAGAACGGCCGCGCCGAGATCGAGTTCGCGCAGCCGACGGTGTGGCTACCGGCGCTGGTGTACGACTTCAAGCTGGCCACGGTGGCCCGGAACCTCCTGGCGCGGGAGTACGAGGAGCAGAGCAAGCCGATCACGCGCTACTTCCAGATGATGAACGCGATCGTGGAGGACGCGGCCGACGTGCGGATCCTCCGCCGCGCCGGCGTCGTCCTCGGTGGGTCCGGCGGCGGGCAGGAGGTGCACGAGCTGATCAAGAACATCGACGGCCACGCCACGTACCCGTCCGTGTACATGGCCATGGACCGGGAGATCGACAAGGTGAGAGAATACCACGACCAGAGGATGGCCAACTTCTTCGTCCGCAACCGCCCCGGCGTCATCTGGGCCTCGTCGGTGGCCGCCATCTCGGTGGCGGCTATTGTCGCCACGAGGAGGATCCGGGGCTGAAGCCAGCAACGAATCAGCTGCCACTTTGGCTGCTAATATAAAACGGTGTCGTCACATATATACGTATCTATACATGTACATGTATTTGTAACTTGATGTGTTGCAAGGCGTATCATGGTCCGTACGCCGAGTCGCCGACTAGCGTAATACGACTGTGCAAGCGAACTGGTTGATTGATTATATACATATAATAAAGCGAAAGTCGAACAGAAAACGAATTGAAGATAAATTCACTATTCAGTATTAATTAGGAGGATCATGTTAACCTGATTCAGGGTCGTTTGTTTTGACATGGTTCCAGCTCACTACGGTGCATAATAAAATACAATACTTATAGTTGGTGAACCAAAAAATAGTAGCTTAAAAGGTTTTTAGTTTATTTTGAAATGAGGGATAATTTTTATCCCTATGCACATGTGGTGCTGTCAAGCTTAAGCCACTTACCGCCTTTGTCGGACCTCTCCTTTGGCGCAACTAGAGACAGGAAGAAAGGGGAGGGGGAAGAGAGAAGAAAATGAAAAGCATTTATGTACGTCAGTCGCATATTGATTATCAATTCCAATTTTTTTTTATCAAAAACGAAGTCGAAAGGGTTTCACCTTGTTGGCCTATGACATGTAGTTGTTGTCAAGCTTGAGCTACCTATTGCCTTTGATGATCACCCTTTCACTGAACTAGAGAGAGGAACAAAGGGGAGAGGGGAGAGAGAGAAGAGAAAAGAGAAACATTTATCTACCCATTCTTTCTAGTGTTTGTTCATCAGTGAAACGGAAATAAAATAATGATGTCCTAGGACTCATGCAGGTTAACCAGACCTTGCTTCTATGGGCAGAGAGGTTTAATCAATAAGTGGCACTCGCGAGATAATGGCAAGCGTGTCGTGAGCCCTTGTGCTTTAATAACCGACGTACGTTAATAAGGTAGGGCATGAGTTGGATGCTGCACTAGCTAATTTTGTCACGACTATCATAATCCTATTGCCGAATTTTGCCGTGATGTGTATCATGTTCCTCATGCCTAAATTTGAAATTTGTAACTGATACATCGTAAGAACGGTTCCAAAGGCCTAATTTTATTTGACATAAAATTGATGTTATCAAATCCATATTGAAAATACTTACTTATTATGACTTTGTAACAGAAAACTGAATATTGGTAGAGAAATTGTCAATCAAAGCATGGTCCTAACAAAATACTCCTTGTATTTTCAAAGAAGAGGGTAACTTGTCAGATCGAACTTGCGCATGAATATATATTCTTCAATATGAATATGATAACATCAATTTTGTACAAAAATATATTATGTAGCAATTATCGGTTAAATCCTATCCTAGCAGAGAAATACACCTGAACAGAGGGCGTACATTCTCATATATGTATGACATCTAGTGAAAGGCATAGCACTCTAGTGGCCATATGAAAAAGTGAATTACTTGGTTACTTGTGAATAACAAAACTACCCACAAGCTTGACCTTGGAGATTTAAGCAGACTGCTAAAACTAAGTCCATGCTTCAGTACCTGATTCGGGAGATGGCATGAACTTGCTTGAGGCTTTGCTTGGATGTTGGGCCGATCAACATAGCTAGCCCTACCGGAGACGGCTTCTTTGCCGAGTGTCCCACACTTTGCCGAGTGCTTTTTATCGGGCGCTCGGCAAAGAGGTTATTTGCCGAGTGCCATAGAGAAAGCACTCGGCAAATAACTGACACTCGACAAAGAGGTAGTTTGCCAAGTGCCGAGCATTCGGCAAACAATAACACTCGGCAAAGACTAGGTTTGCCGAGTGTCGGGCACTCAGCAAACCAGAACACTCGGCAAAGGGCCGCCGCCGTTAACCCTTTGTCGAGTGTCTTCTCCTGACACTCAGTGAAGCGCTGATTTGCCGAGTGTCATTTTTTTACACTCGGCAAACCATATTGTTTTTCACTTTTGACCTTCAAACTTTTTCTGCAGTCCTCATATAATACCTGGTACTCTATGTTCCAATGTGACACGTTTCTCGGACTTTTTTTATATTTCTTTAATTTATTTCATTTAATTGAATTTTCTTGGATAATTCAAATTATAACTGCTAGTCATTCGAATAATGAAAAAAAATAAATGAAAAAATAATATTCATATTATTTAGTATAATGTGAGGCCGTATCCAGAAACAGACCACCAATTTCGAACATCTTATTCACGAAACATGACAATGAACTTGCAGTCGAGTTGTTTTTAAATTCTATAAAAAGCAAACGAAGACCGAAAATCTTGAAACTTGTCGAGATGTCATGATATCATATGTGGAGGCTATGATAAAAAAATTGAGAAGGTTTCGCGCAAGTTGTCACGTAGATGATGGAGCACTTGGATTACTTGTGAACTTATTTGTGTTATATTGTGAGACATGTGACGTTTGTGATATATATGTGATGTTTGTGATATATATATGTGGTGTTGGTGATATATATGTGCTGTTGATGATATATATGTGATGTTGGTGATGTTTGTTATATATATCTTCTGTTTGTTTGGATGGGATGTAAAAAAAACAAATAAAAAATACTGTTTTCAGTCACTTTGCCGAGTGCAATGACCATGACACTCGGCAAAGTGACTACCTGGGAACATGCTTTGTCGAGTGCAAAGGCCATTGCACTCGGCAAACATCACAGATTTACCGAGTGCCACGGCAAGGCACTCGGCAAAGGTCGCCTGTTTGCCGAGTGTCTTGCCGGTGGCACTCGGCACAGCGGCCACCTTTGCCGAGTGTCTGAGTCAACGGCGCTCGGCAAAGCGGTGACCTTTGCCCGAGTGCTTGACCTTGACACTCGGCAAAGCCACCGTCACGGTGGCGCTCGTCGTCACGGTGACTTTTCTTTGCCGAGTGTCAGATTAGCACTCGGCAAAGAGGTCTTTGCCGATAAAATGTTTACCGAACGCCGTTTACAGAGTGTAACACTCGGTAAAGGCTTTGCCGAGTGTATATCGGCCTTTGAGGCATTCGACAAAGAAGCTGAATCCGGTAGTGTAGAGAGTAAGCCATGCACCAAACACGAGCAGCTATTTTTTACACACCTCCTCACTTACCAAGGTTTTAAAAAAATATGTGATTTGATTTCCACACTGCCAGTGACCTCTTTGGGTTAGGGGTAAGGGTTGATGGGGAATCTGATGTGCTTTAAGCTTAGAAATTGATCGGAGGGGGGGAGAGGGGTAGGCCAGACCGGAGGTGGCTGCTGAGGGGCGGAGCGGTGAGGCGGCATGTTTCTGCCAATCACAGGCGATGGAGTATGATGGTTGGGCCATGTTTTAGTGAGAGAGAGCTCGAGCTCCACTAGGTTAGCATGACAGCAATCGAGGTAGAGAACTTCGTGGCAGCACCACAGGGGATGACCTGATGAGTGCAGTAGGTGGGGGAGTGGATGTTGTCCGTGTTTTATATGATCAAGTGTGGAAGACAACCAAAGGAAGACGAAGGCAGGTGATACATTCGATGCAAATCCAATGGCTTACATGTGTTAACTGAGAAGAACAAAATAATCAGGCACCTATCGATTAGCAATTCCCTTTTTCTCAAAAAGGAAGCAGCTAGGGTTTCACCTTGGTGACCTGTGCCTCTAGGGCGACAAGTGAAACCCATTGTCACGATGACATGTTGTTGTCAAGCTTGAGCCACCTACTGCCTTTGTTGATCCTCCGCTTTCACTCAACTAAAGAGGGGAGGAAAGAGGAGAGGGAAGAGAGAGAAGGGAAAACTGAAGCATTTGTCCACCTCTATTTCCTAGTGTTCATAAGTGGAACAAAAATAAAATAACGATGTCCCGGGACACACGCATATTAACTAGACACTTGCTTCTGTGGGCTGAGAGGTTTAAGGAACGAGTAGCACTCTCTAGGGGAGATAACGGCAAGCGTGTTGTGAGCCCTTGTGTTCTTTACCCTACTGGAGGTGGGCTCTTTGCCGAGTGCCTGTTGCACTCGGCAAATGTAGCTTTGCACTCGGCAAAGAGCCTCCGTCGAATCCCCTTCCGGTAAAGGCTGCTTTGCCGAGTGCCAAATTTCGGGCACTCGGCAAAGGCTTTGCCGAGTGCCGTGTGGGCGCTCGGCAAAGATTTGACGTCGTCGGCTGACGGCCGACGCCGTCTATTTTTTTTAACTCTTTGCCGAGTGCCACAGCTCCGGCACTCGGCAAAGAAATCTGTTTTTTTAAACCTCTTTGCCGAGTGCCACAGCACCGGCACTCGGCAAATGGTGTTTTTTATTTTTTTATTTTTAATTTTCTTTACCGAGTGCAATGACCATTGCACTCGGAAAGCGTGTTTTTTATTTTTTTTTTAATTTTCTTTGCCGAGTGGCAAAGCCACCTCTAAATTTCTTTTTTTTTTGTTTTTTGCTTTTCCATTTAAACGACAATGCATATATATAATAGAAACCACAATTCAACAGCAATAAATTACAAACCACATTTATATATTACAAACGACCAAATTTGTCCGAAATCCATAATTTATTACAAACCACAAGTTCATAGTCCACAAGTTCATAAGTTCGATACATAGAAACTACTCCACAAGCGGCTCACGGCGACTGCGCCCCAGCGTGCGATCCCGGCGACAGTCCGGGTGCGGATGGCCCGACTTGCGATGCCGGCGACCCTCCGACCTGGTTCAACGCCGCCCCCGATGTCCGCTGCACAAAAAAGAAGATATCGCACGTGAGTGACAAGATAAAAATGTAAGGAATTTAAAGAAAAGTTGAAAATTTCGGCAGCACCTCCCCTGCACGGGGACATTTTCAAAATCTACAAGAAAAACGTAGGCACGAAGGCCGACAACCACATTTGCGGCACGAAGGCCGACACATCAACTAACCCGGCACGAAGGCCGTCAACGATAACACGATGCCCTGACAAGTTTCGTCATTTTCGGACTTCGTTCGGATTTTATATAATTTAAATACACTTTTCCCGCAGGTACCTCGTCATGTTACGTCAACAAGATGCTCGAAATTTCATGTGAGTTCCTGGATACGGCCTCAACATACACCAAATATCATGAATATCATTTTTTGAACGACCAAATTCGATTATTCCATGCACCTGCAGTTCAAATTTGAAATATTCCATAAAATTCAACGAAACAAAAAAAAACAAACAAAATATAGCAAAAAAAAGTCAAAATTGTCCCAAATTTGAACATGGAGTTTTAAATAATGTGGGAATGCCTCACAAAAAAATGGGTCAAAAAAACCAAAAAAAATATTTTGCCGAGTGCCGGCCCTGGCACTCGGCAAAGAGGTCCTTTGCCGAGTGTCAGGAAGTGGCACTCGGCAAAGAAGGGATCTTTACCGAGTGCAGGGCCTTGGCACTCGGCAAAGGCCCTCTTTGCCGAGTGCCAGGGCCGGCACTCGGCAAAGAATTTTTAAAAAAAAAATGACGGCGTGGGCGGGCTCGGCCGTCAAGTGCCATTTTTTTTGCCGAGTGCTACTCTTTGCCGAGTGTTGCACTCGGCAAAGAGGGCTTTTGCCGAGTGCCGCCCTTTGCCGAGTGCCGGGCACTCTGTGGCACTTGGCAAAGTCACTCTTTGCCGAGTGCTAGACTTTGCCGAGTGCCACCCGGTCCGGCACTCGGCAAAGAGTGGCTTCGCCAAGTGCCCAATTTTTGGCACTCGGCAAAGCTGGCGGCACTCGGCAAATCTGCGTTCTCCCATAGTGTTAGTAACCGACGTGTGTTCGAGACGAGCTGGGTATGAGTTGGATCTTGCACTAGCGGATTTTGTCGCGATGTATATCATAATGCTCTTGCCAAATTTTGTCGAGATGTGTATCATGTTCCTCATGCCTAAATTTGAAATTTATAACCGATGCATTATAAGGACAGTTGCGTATGCCTAATTTTATCTGACGTAAAATTGATGTTATCAGATTTATACTGAAAAATACTTATTGTGACTTTGTATCAGAAAAGTGAATTGGTAGAACAATTGTCAATCGAAGTCAAAACATGGTTCATAACGAAACACTCCTTGTAATTTCAAAGCAGTGGGTAGCTTGTTAGACCAGTGAACTTTCACATCATTATATATTTTTTTTTCAAAATATGAATATGATAACATCAATCCTGCATAAATATATGTTAATGTAGTAATTATCAGTTAAAATCCCGTCCTAGCAGAGAACTACACCCGAATAGAGGGAGTGCATTCTCGATCATATATATGACATCCATAGCACTCCAGTGACCATATAAAAAAGTGAATTACCCGTTGGCGACTTGTGAAGGGCAAAACAACCCACAAACTTGAGCTCGGAGATTTGGGCAGACCCCTGAAACTAAAGACTCGGACAGCTTGGAGGTCTTACTTGATATCGCAGCAGACTCGAGCAGCAACTCACTCACTTCCAGTCCAAGCTCCGAATACGAAGCCTGTGCGTACAGCGTAGCTATCTCGAGCGCCACTGAGCACCACCAAACTCCTGGAGTCCCGGCGGTTGAAGCGTTGGGCCGTTTGGCCATTTTTGCGGCGCCTCGTCAGCTGCAGGAGAAGCGGAGCATTTTGAAAGCAAAAATGCCTTCGCGCTGGTCAATATCCAGAACGATTTAACGAATAAGCATACAACAAACTGGTTAAAATTCTGAATCAGATCCAAGTCTCGCCTTATGCATTAACACACTGAATACATGTACTCATCAATTACTTAACACACGGAATGCACACAGAATGAATGAGAAGAAGAGATGTCGACGCAGAGAATTTCTAATAACGAAAAAAAGAATAGCATTTGGCTCCATACATACAAGGGAAAGGACAACACTTTCGGCGGCGGCCGCCGCGCTGATCGACGACGATCATTCAGAGCGGGGGGAGGGAGAAGAGGTCGTCGTCGCCGATGTCGCTGAGCCGGCAGCCGTCGCCTCCTGGCCACATTGGGAGGTTGCCGAGGTCGAGCGCGGGGTCGTCGGCGAGGTAGTCGATGAGCGGCGGCGTGGGCAAGTCGTCCAACGGGACGCCGCCAAAGGCCGGATCGCCGAAAGGGGTGAAGCAGAACACGTCGTCGCCGAGCTGATCAGGCAGGAGCGCGTCGGCGGAGAACGGCGACAAAAGGCCGCCGCCCGGCGCGTCTTTCTTGGCTGTCGAATCGGCGGCGTCGGTGGGCTTCAGCGTCAGAGGCGCCGTCTCGCCAGGCATTGCCCGGAGGACGGAGACCGGCGAGCCCACCAGCTGGGACTCGTCGCTGGACTCTTCGGCGGAGGAGAGCTCGCCCACGGCAGGAACGGCGTGGGGCGACGCCGGAACACGCTCAGGCGTCGTTGGCGCTGCAGGGAAGTTGGTAGTCGCCGATGGCCCGCGGAGTCGGCGGGCCTCGCTGTCGTACATCCTGGCCGCCTCCTCGGCGGTGTCGAAGGTGCCCAGCCACACCCGCTGGCCCTTGTGCGGGTCGCGGATCTCCGCCGCGTACTTCCCCCACGGCCTTCTCCGCACGCCCCTGTACCTCGGCTCCGCCGCCGCGCCCGGCTCCAGGACCGCCGGCGCTTTCCTCTTGCCACCGCCGGCGATCCTCCCGGCGGGCGGCGGGGTCGCTGTGACATGGCAACACGGCCGATGCTCCTCCAAGACGATCTCTTTGAGAAACTTACGCACACCCCGCGCTCCAGCACCGTCACCGGCAGCAGCCTCGTCGCCGGAGGAGTCCGTGGCGTCACGGTCGTCGCAGAAGACGCGAACTAGTTTGCGGATCGTCGTCGTCTCTGCAGGCCCCTGCTTGATCTTCCGCTGTGATCTCATCACCGCCGCGGCCGCGGCCGCTGCCGCCTTGTGGACCATAGCTGCTTCCACCATTGCTCGGCTCCTCAGTGACTTGTGGAGAACGAAGCGGGGATAGAGAGGAGTAGAGGAGGAGGCGATACTAGATCGTTGCGTGGAGAGAGAGAGAGAGAGAAATATAGGGGAGGTCTGGCCGGGTCGTTGGGAGATGGGAGGAGGGAGGGAACGTAAAGAGATTTTTTCGGCAAAAATTTTAGGATCTGCGGTTTATTTGGCAAACAGCCCGATCATTAACGATTTGTTTAGCTAGGCTATCTCTTCAGTAATGCATTACCATTTATACGAGATATTTTTTTCCTCGCAAATCTGTCTCACGTTGGTTTGAACGCCTTCAAGTACAAATTTGGGAAGAAAAACGTGACACGCCGCTCTTTACATGCAGTTCAAACCAGTTTTTTTTTCAAAAAAAAACAAATCTAATATTTAGTAGATCTACCGCCAAACGTAAGAAATGTATGGGCCAGAAAATTTTGGTTTGCTTTTTTCTTATTATTATATTATAAAATGTTCGTTCATTTTAAATAATTGGAAAAAAATAAAAATAAATAAATTAAGTAAATGACATCTGGCGGGTCCAGGTGGATCTCATGTGCTGCAAGGCGACACGGAACATTTGCTAGTAAAATAAATTGGGCTCAGTAACTGTTTTGCATCACATCAGGCCCCATTCGCTTCGCTGAAAAAACAAGCCGAAATACTATTCCGGCTGATTTGTTGTGAGAGAAAAATATTATTCTGACTAAAAAAATAAGCTAAAAAGTACGGATTATAAGACAAGCGAACAGGGCCTTTGTTTGCTCATTTATTTTCTCCCAATTTTGCGTATACTTTTGTAGTGAACTGCCTCATGAAGCTGAAGTCTGAATTTGATTTAAAAAAAAGTAATAACTTTTAATAAGAAATGTTTCATTTTGGATCTATCAATAAGAATTGTTAAGAATTGCGATACTTGTGAAGAGCATGGCATTCTTCGTGCAAGAAGTGTACCGGAACTTTCGTGTGTTAAATTAACTTGGTAAAAATCAATATTTCGTTATATTGTTGAAAGCTTTTTTAGTAGTGGCTTGTTTTTCAAAGAAAAACTTAACGATATTTTCTTCAAATTTAATGATTAAAATATCATTCTATATATCAAAATAGTCAAATTTATGTGAATTTTGTTGTTGCATGCTTTCTAAACTATCACATATTTAAGTAATGCATATAATCCAACCTTTTTCTTAAAACATCTTGAATATATTTTTGCCTATTTGTAAGAGCTTGTTTGTTTGATATTTCGAAGGCAAGATATCCCGCCACTCGCGTCGCCTATGTCATTGATATGTAGACCCCACGTGTGGTTGGCTTAAATTGGATCTACTCACCTACATCTATGCAAGCGTACGTAGACAACCTAGCGGCATAACAAACAAAAGATAAAAAAATCACCAGTTGTAAACTCCTTATGTCAAGCTAATTCACGGCTCATCCTTCGTGCCACTTCTAGTACTTGTTCAATTTTCACTTACCTGTATATGTTTTTAGTGAGTTGTCGCGTAACGTTAAAATTTCCAATCATGAAAATGAATGTGCATATCATGAACATTTGAATTTAGATCGAGTTTTGAAGCGTGTTGTATTCACATGAATTTCCATTCTTCTTCACGTGAGAAATTGAATATCTAAACTAGTGTGTGATAACAATAATCAAAGAACCACTAGTCGGATCCATTGCATATGTGTTGTGCTACAATGCATTGCATTATTTCTTATTCTTTCATCGTGGCAGCTTCATGTGCATATCATGAGCTACAACACAAACTTGCAATTCTCCTACATTTTGTTTGTATTCACTACAAGATATGTGATCTTTCACATGAACTTTTTATTAATAATTGTAAGTACAATCAACACCTATGTGAGATTTTGGTGAAGATAACACAATAGTTAAAGAACGAATGAGAATTTGTTGTGTTTTTATAGGAAATGCATAAGTCAAGCTTAATGTATAAAAACAATTGGCTCTTTAAATTGAGCTTGTAAAATAGTATGCCAACTTTTTTGCACTCATTAGTTTGGTAGGTTATAGAGTGTCTAAGTATACTCAAAAGGATCCACATCAAAATAAAATGCTCGCTCATTTTAAATAATTGGGAAAATAAAAAATAAATTAAGTAAATGACATCTGGCGGGTCCAGGTGGATCTCATGTGCTGCAAGGCGACATGGAACATTTGCTAGTAAAATTAATTGGGCTCAATAACTATTTTGCATCACAACATTTTTGTTTGCTTATTTATTTTCTACCAATTTTGCATATGCTTTTGTAGTGAACTGCCCCATATGAAGCTGAAGTCTGAATTTGATTTTTTTTAAAGTAATAACTTTTAATAAGACATGTTTCATTATGGATCTATCAATAAGAACTCTTAAGAATTGTGATGCTTGTAAAGAGCATGATATTCTTCGTGCAAGAAGTGTACCGGAACTTTTGTGTTAAACTACTTGATAAAAATCAATATGCCTTTATATTGTTGAAAGTTTTTTTAGTAGTGGCTTGTTTTCAAAGAAAAAATTAATGATATTTTCTTCACATTTAATGATTAAAATATCATTCTATATATCAAAATAGTCAAATTTATGTGAATCTTGTTATTGCGTGCTTTCTAAACTATCACATATTTAAGTACATACCTATAAGCCCACCTTTTTTAAACACTTTGCATAAATTTTGGCCTATTTGTAAGAGCTCGTTTGTTTGATATTTCGAAGGCAAGATATCCCATCACTCGGGTCGCCTATGTCATTGATATGTGGACCCCACGTGTGGTTGGCTTAAATTGGATCTACTCACCTACATCTATGCAAGCGCACGTAGGCAACCTAGCGGCGTAACAAACAAAAGATCAAAAAATCACCAGTTGTAAACTTCTTGTGTCAAGCTAATTCGTAGCTCATCCTTCGTACCACTTATAGTACTTGTTCAGTTTTCACTTACCTGTATATGCATGTTTTAGTGAGTTGTCGTGTAACGTTAAAATTTTCAATCATGAAAATGAATGTGCATATCTTGAACATTTGAATCTAGATCGAGTTTTGAAGCGTGTTGTGTTCACATGAATTTCCATTCCTCTTCATGTGAGAAATTGAATATTTAAACTAGAGTATGATAACAATAATCAAAGAACCACTACACGGATCCATTGCATATGTGTTGTTTTACAATGCATTACATTATTTCTTATTCTTTCATCATGGTAGCTTAATGTGCATATCATGAGCTACAACACAAACTTGCAATTCTCCTACATTTTGTTTGTATTCACTTCAAGATATGTGATCTTTCACATGAACTTTTTATTAATATTTGTAAGTGCAATCAACCCCTATGTGAGAATTTGGTGAAGATACACAATAGTTAAAGAACTAATGAGAATTTGTTGGGTTTTTTATAGGAAATGTCTAAGTCAAGCTTAATGTATGAAAATAATTAGTTCTTTAAATTGAGTTTGTAACAAAGTATGCCAACTTTTTGGCGCTCATTAGTTTGGTAGGTTATAGAGTGTCTAAGTGTACTCAAAAGGATCCACATCAAACATAGACACCATTTGAAGAGTACATTTAGGCACTCTATAATAGACCTGAGCAAGTTGAGCCACATTGGCTCGTCCTAAGCCTGTTGGGTTTTTGCCCACCCACAAACCTTAGTGGATTGGGCCTGAGCATAGATCCTGCTGCCTAGAAAAAAATCTTGGCCCTAGCCCGGGCTGGAATATTTGTTTTAGTTGTTTTACATTGTAAACTACGCAGGCAGCCCGCAAGGACCCGATCCAAAAATAGGCCTAAGTCACCTAGTGGGACGGTCATGGGCAAGAATATTTTGGCCCCAAATAATTGGGCTTTTTTTGGCCCAACCCGAACCCAGCTCGGCCCATAAAATGCCCAAGTCTACTCTATACTCTAGGCATCTAGCCTAAATCAAATAGATTAAATTGAATGAGTTAGAGTTGAAACCAATAATAGGATTAATGGATCAAGCCATATGATGAATTAGTAAAAACTATTACATATATAGATGAACACAAGAACTCAGAGGATGTGGTTGTAGAATTATTGAACAACAATGAAGATGTCCAATAGATCACCAGAGCATCCAGTGATAGCAGGATCTAACCTAGAGTTGGTGTTGTACTATAACTAGTATATGGTCCAAAGGCTATCAATGTATTATTGAACAATCCAACGAAGTAACCGATCAACAATCGAAGAATTTGGCTAAGTCCTTCGCTCAAGGCTCAATGGATGATCTAGAGAAGAGAAGATGGCAACCGAACAGTCCAATGAAGGTGAAGATCATCTTGGCACGAACATTGGCTTGATCATTTATGTGTATGCTCTAGAACCACTAGGCATTTCAATGTAGGTAGATAGACAAATCACAATTTCAATTGGACTCCAATGGCTAGCTCAAAGAACCTGGCTATGTGACATCACTGGATGATGTAGTGGTGCACCTAGAGTGTCAATGGATCATTGGTTGGACTATGTGGCTATATTTGTTGTGGTCTCTATTTATAACTCTTTGACTAGCTTTGTTAGGATACCTTGGCACATTGGAGACCTAGGCTGAGATGTGGAGTTAAAGAGAAGGCCAAGAGAGAAGTCATAGCCTAGGTGTGAGATTGAGTGCATGTGATCATCTTGAGCTCCTTGTTGGATTAGGTGTTTTTCTCATGGAGCTCCGAATAGTTTTTTTAGTTGCCTCAAAGCTATCAAAATACCAAGCTCAATATTTGTGGTCACTTGGAGAGCAAGGTTTGAAAAGCCAATACTTGTGACCACCTCAACACCATAGACGTAGGCAAACCCTAGTTGTTTGGTTGAACCCTAAGATAAATCACTTGTCTCTATGTGCTATTTGTGTTTGTGTTTTATTTGGGCATCACCCCCTTGTGCTTTCGTTGTTTGCTAAGAATTGTGAGCTTGTGTATGTAGGTGCATCCAAAGAAAATTTCAAGAGATCATCATCTTCTACCTTTGGTAACTTGTCAAGTTCAGTCCTTAGTGGAAGTAGGAGATAGCCTAGTTAGTGGCACCTTGCTTGTGTAACTGTTGCTTTTGTAGTTGTTTAGAGTAAGGTAGCCTGAGTAGCTTGTGCTTACTCTTTTGTTTTCTTCTTGCTCTAGCTCTTGTAGTTGCAATAGCTCTTGTTTAGTCTAGGTGATTTAATTCCCTTATGTTCTACAATTGGTTGCAAAGCCAATTCAACAACAAGTACTAAATGTTTTTCGCAAGTGTTGTTTAAATCTTGTAGATCACCTATTCACCCCCTCTCTAGTTGATGACTTGTGTGGTACTGGGTCATTTTCTTACACGAGTGGCCAAATTTTTTTCTAAAATAACTTACATCTCTCCCAACAATTCTATTAAAACAAATATAATATTTAATAGATCAATGCCAACATGTAGGAGATGTGTTAGCCAAAAATAGTTTTGCATATTCTTCTTATGTGCATTCTTTTAAAACTAAAAGAAAAAACACTATAAGAACAAAGTTCTAGATATCACCATTGTAAATACAAATGCAGGTGAGATCTAGGTCCAGGTGGATCTCATGTAATGTGAGGTGACATGAAAAACTAAGCAACAACTTTCACTTATGAGATTAACTTGGATTAGCTTAACATCTTTGTTTACACATTCAGTTTCTTCCAATTTTGTAGATACTTTGGTGGTGAACTGACTCTTTTTAAGAAAAATGTTAACAGTTTATCAAATAGAAGCATTTTATTTTGGAACTCGGTTAACTTAAATTGGACGCACTCACACAAATGTTAACAGTTTATCAAATAGAACCATGTTGGTAGCCAATGTCCATGATATATATGTGGACCTCGGTTAGCTTAAATTGGACGCACTCACACAAATCTATATGTAAGCACAGACAACCTAGCTTCATAACAAGGAAAAGATTAAAAAAAATTGCTAGCTATAAGTACCTTATGTGAAGCTGATTCAACTCATCATTCCTACCACTTCTAGTACTTATTCAATTTTCACTTACTTGTATACGTCTATAATCAATTGTCGTGTAACATTATAATTTCCAATCATAACAAAGTACATCTCTTGAAAATTAGAACTTAGACCAAGTTTTGAAGCGTGTTATATTCAAATGAATTTTGGTTCCACTTCATGAGTAAATTTTATGATCTCAACTAGACTATGGTAACGATAATCAAAGAACCACTAATCAAATCTAGTATGTATGCGCTAGGCTACATGCATTGTTTCATAGTCTTTCATCATGACTAATTCATGTACATATCATGAGGTACAACATGAATTTGTAATCCTCATGCACTTTTTTTATAATCACAACAAGATTTGTGGTCTTTCTAGAAAATCTTTTATGAGTGACAAATACTTGTAGTGATTTTATTTTTTTATTGAGTGGATGATAGTTTTTCTAGTATAGGTTACATATTACCCAACAATTTTATTGAAGAAATCTAATATTTATTAAATCCACACCTACATGTAGCAAATGTATCAACCAAAAAATATTGTTTTCATTTTTCTAATATGTATGTTTATTTAAAAATCTTGAAAACAAATTACAAGAACAAGTTGTAGGATGCACCATTGTAACTACTACTGCAAATGACATATGGGTCTAGCTAGATCTCATATACTGTGAGGTGACATGAAAAATGAAATAACAACTCCATGATTTGAGTTAAGCTATCATGCAGCTCGGCACCATTTATTTTTGTTCTATTTTGTAGGTTCGTTGATGGTGAACAACCACACTATGTCTGAATTGGTCGAAAAGAAGGTAATAACTTGTCAATAATAAGGCATGTTTTATTTTGGATTTGTCAATAAGAAGTTTTGAGAATTGTGTCGCATGAATTTTATTATGACATTGTGAATATGAAGACCCTGATGGTTCTTGTAGAAGAAGTACATGAAAACTTTGTTGTCAAATTGAGTTGATATAATTATATGTCGTTGTTTTTGCGTGGCATATATTATTATTCATAGAGAAGTTTGGCAATGTTATTTTCACATTACCATTAAAAGTATCACTTTATATTACTAATTAATTTATATAAATTCTAAATAATCATATCTTTAAATATGTCTAGGGTCACCTTTTGTTTAAAAGATCAATTATGATATATTTGTGTGTAATTGTAAGAGCTTGCATGTTTATTATCCCTAATAAAAAGAAGACCTAAGTATAGTGACTTTGAGTTGCTCCTGAAGATAATGCGTCCTACCAGTATTCAGAAGACCTAAGAGCATCTCCAGAGTGCCCAAAACAATCTCCCAATCTAGGAATTTTGGCAAGATTGAAAAAACTCATCTCCAACAACTCCAAAACCCACCTCCCAATCTTTTAACACTTGGAAAAAAAAAACCACCCCCACACATGTAAAGTTGTGCGCGTATCGTCGCGCCAATCTGAAGGTGGAAGGACGTGGGGAAGAAAAAAAGTAGGACAGGGTTCCTGATGCAAATGTACAAGAGAGAAATAAATTATAAAAGCGGTTAGTGTGATTTACAAATAGTTTAGGATTCCTGATGTAAAATTACCTTTTATCTTTTAGGCGTGAGATTTTGGAAATTGTTGGAGTTGTAGCTTTTTTATGTCTTTCAATATATTTTGCAAAGGTTGGAAAACCTATTTTGGGAAGCATTTTATTAGATATTGTTGGAGATGCTCTAAGTAGTGACTGAGTTGCACGTCTAATGAGTTGATGTGTGACGTTATAATTTTAAAATATAAAAAAGAATGTGTCTCTTTAAAATTAGAATTTAGACTGATTTTTAAAGTGTATTGTAAACATGGATTTCTTCGCTACATACATTATTTTATATTTCTTTTATCATGAGTTCATGACTAATGCATGTGCATATCACGAGGAATAACATGAATTCGTCAATAATAACTCTTGTATTCAGAATAACATGAATTCATAGTTCTTATGTGAGAACTCTTGTATTCAAACCAGGGTTGGACCATCAAGTGAAGGTTTTTTTTCCTCCGAACATGATGAGCTTCATTAGTAAATTATAAGTTCTTTTCCTTTTTTATCGAGGAAAAAAGAGCTTTATATATATCTTCACTACAGAAGACGCGTGAAAGAAGGCTTTGTACTCGGCAAAGCCTTTGCCGAGTGCTGCATTCGGCAAAGAGCTATCGGCATATCCCCTCACGGCAAAGGCTTCTTTGCCGAGTGCCGCATGCCGGGCACTCGGCAAAGGATTTCCCGAGTGCCACGACGGCACTCGATAAAGAAAAGCCGCCGTGATGGCCAGGTCACGGTAACGGCCCCTTTGTCGAGTGCCATGCGTCGGCACTCGGCAAAGAAATGTGTTTTTTATTTTTTTAAAAAAAATGCTTTGCTGAGTGCCTGCATCTGGCACTCGGCAAAGCTTGTTTTCTTTTTTTGGATTTTCTTTGCCGAGTGTTGTAGGTAGGCACTCGGCAAAGCAGTTTTTTTTAATTTTTTTTGCCGAGTGCCTTGACCATGGCACTCGGCAAAGCTGGGAAGCTTAGTGTCAAAGATTCCCAGCTTTGCCGAGTGTCATGGTCATGACACTCGGCAAAGAAGTGAAAAAATTCAATTTTTTTTTGTTTTTAGTCTTCCATCGTTGCAAACAAGATATATATATATATATACAACACAACTATATATAATACAGATGTATATCACAATCCACCACAAACACAAACATAGCATACAAGTATCACAATCTCGACTCCCAAGTCCAAAGTCCAAACACACAAGCATAGTTCACAAAGTTCACAAGTGTATTATATCACAACGGCTGCCATTTGAAGCTCACGGCGACGGTCCGGGTTGGGATGGCCCAAAGTGCGATCCCGGCGACCCTCTGAGGTGGTTCGACGCCGCCCCCGATTGATGCTGCACAAAATAGAAGAGATTGCACGTGAGCGACAAGAGAAGAGATAAATATGCAAGATAAATATCCGCCACTACCACCACCACCACCACATCACTGCCATCCCCAACACTTCACCACCACCACCACCACATCACCATCATGACCACCACCATGAGCACCACAACACTGTGACCACCACCACCACCACCACCACCATGACCACCACCACCACCAGGTTTCTCTAGGTTTCACTAAGTTTCAGCATAGAAAGTAAAACTTCGTACTTATACTCACCGGGGTAGAATCAGGACGTTGTGGAGGTGGATCTGGAGCAAGCAGCGTCTGTGGGATCACCCAACCTTGTTGCTGGCCAATTTGCTGCATGAACTTGATCATCTCGGCCATCTGCCGCTGATCTTGCTCCCGCTGAGCCTCCAAAGCCTGTAGCCTTTGCCACTCGACCTCCCGCTCGGCCTGTAGTTCCTGCACCTAGGCCTACAGCATTTGACCCCAATGTTTCAATAATGCATAGGTAAGGTATGTAAAAGTCAAAGAACAACGAATGAAACAGGAATGCTTACCTGGAGTGCAGACACCGCGGTCGGCCGTTGGCGTATGGGCATGCTTGAGCTCATGCTCGCTGCTTGGAGCTGGTGGAGAGGAGGAGTATAGGCCGTGTCGAGGACGCCGTCGCCAATCCAGAACCGCCCATGCTTCTTGCCTTGCCCCACCCTCATCATGAGCTGAGGATCAAGGCGCTCCTCGGTTCTTGGATCATAGCCTAGCCCATGGACTGACCTTGCTGCCTCTGTGTACGAAGAGAGGCGGGTGTGGATGCTGGAGTTGGTGTACGCCTCAACCGAGGCATCTGGGTCGTACTCGATGCCGGCCATCGTCTTGCCCATGTGAGCTAGAGCATATGCCTTGAGTTGACCAACTAGCTGGCCACCGTGTGCATCCGACTACGAGAAAGACAACAACATGTGGTTAGAAATGATGCAGAATTGAGCGCGGCTAGATTAGAGCAATGGCGGAGACTTACATATGCCTTTGCATATTTGCTGAGGCTGTGGCTGCCCTGATGGTGAGGTACACCTGGCATCTGCAAACGCCTGTCGCGGGCCTCCTCGTGCTTCTTCTACCAGTCCCCGTCCAACCAGGTGTCCACAATATATTCCCAGCAATCAGGGTGGGTGGCGCACCAGCTTGGAATCGCCTACAGGACATCAAGTAGACGACATATCAGAAGATCAAATTAGGCATACTTAATCTCAAAAGAAATGAATATTCATGTTTTGTATTTACCTGTATGTACTACTCCCTTGTCAGCGTCATCTGTCTTGCCTCCTCTTTGTTGACACGCCTGAGTAGGAACTTGGCGTTGTAGTCTATGTGGGCCTGGATGCGGGACTCGTAGTGCAAGTCCGTGACACGCCTATTACAGGAAGCGTAAGCCACCTGATACGCACTTTCCTCCTGTCCCTCCTGAATTCTGAAGAAGTCCTGCATAAAGACACGAGGTATCCATTATTTTATTTCAAGAATGTCCAATGAATGCGAGGAATTGAGGAATGTAGTGCAAGAAAGACTTACCCACAACTCCCTAATCACCTGATCTGCCTTGTTTCTACAGCGGATGCCATTATGATCTAGAGCATCCTGCACGAGGGCATAGTGGTCGAACGTCCAGGCCGGCTCCCAATCCTGATCTCCTTTCCTAACCAGGCCAGGAAGTGTTCCTTGCATAGAAGTCCCAGGATGCCATTCACATTGCGTGCCGGGGCCGCCTGGTCCACAAGCACCCAGTTCCTGCACAAGTGGTCCACAATAGTTATTAGTTGTTATTATGATTTTTCAACATATCAAATGAAGAACATATGAAGTTACTTACTTATCGCCCTCGGGTGCAATCAGTGGGCGCCTCTCAATAGGTATCGGTCGCTTCGGGAGCTTTGCAGGACCTCGCTGGTAGGGCTTCGATGTACCAGAGGAAGTGGAACCCCCTACCATTGCTGCCTCCTCGTCCTCTGTCGCTAGAACTGCCTCCTCGCCCTCCGTCCGTGGACCCCCATCCCCGTCCACCGTGTGCTGAAGGTCGTCGTCGTGCATAGGGTCGCGTGAGGAGCTGCGCCCATGGTTAGTCAACGGCTCCCACCTGGGCCTGCCTCTCGGCCTCCTCGGCCTCTCTGACGCCTCTGCCTCCTCAGCCGCCGCCATGTCCCTCCGGTTGGCGTAAACCGAGGGGCAGCTCCTCCTAGTGGGCCCCATCACCTGCAATTAAAAAGAGTAAACCAGTAAGTACAGATAAACGAGATGTACTTAGTAAGAGATGCAAAATAAAGAAAATGTAATTACAAAATAACATAGTATTACATGTATTTCTAATATTCTTCATGATCGGGATTATCTGGACGATAGGTATCGTCATCACTATCAAGATTGTCCAAATCCTCAACAGCCTCATCCTCATCGTTGTCATTGCCTAGTCATAGTCCGTCAAGCATTTCCAAGTCCTTCGAATCATGCACCTCATTTGCAGCGTCCTCGTCAACAATCCATTCCTCGTCTGCTTCCATGTCGATCTCTCCGGTTAAGTCTATCTCAAGCATCCCAGGTAGCCCCTCTTCTTGTTGATAGAACTCTCCGTCATGTGTGTTTGGGTTCAAGTTGTAATCATCAGGGTTTGGGCGAGGTAATCTACCATGTGGTGATACCTTGTGCACAATATACCAACCCTGAAGACATGGGTTAGTTTTGCAAGCATATGGACAATAATTAACTTGTGTGGCTTGTTGAGCCACAATATAGACATCTTCTCCTGGATAGAAGAAATCTTATCGAGTTTTGACTATCCCAAGTTGATGGGACTTTCTCGATACTGCAGGATCAAACCACTGGCATTTGAATATGATAGGATTAAGTGCTTTGGAACCACGGTAGTCGAGCTCGTATATTTCTTCAACTGTCCCATAATACTCCTCCTGATCAGTGCCCGGCGTAAATACTCCGGTATTCGTGGTCCTTGGATTGGGATGACTCTGCTCGTACCTTGTTGTGTGGAAGCAATATCCATTCACGTCGTAAGCGTTAAATGACAAGACCTTATAGTAAAAGCCATTGGCCACCTGTCGTAATTCAGCACTTATAGACACATCCCTTTGGCACTGCAAGTTCAAGCAGGAGAGAAATGAAATCAGGCAACTTGGAACGTCAAACTTAGTAAGAGCTAAGTTGGCCGATACCTTTTTTTGGAACCATGTAATGAAATCAGGCGAACCATGTTGAAGAAGGGTCTCTCGTTCATGGTCAGAAGGTGGCCTTGAATGATGCCAGGATTCATCAAAAAATTCTTTGCACTGACAAGGAACAATGTTGTTGGATGTACAAAAGTTACAGAGTATGTAACAAGTTCATTGAGAACTTACCCCAAATACGTTTCCACTTTGTCAAGGTTGGTCAACACGTAGAGCATGATCTTGCGCCAC
The DNA here is from genome assembly GCF_019320115.1 of Miscanthus floridulus. Lineage (NCBI taxonomy): Eukaryota > Viridiplantae > Streptophyta > Magnoliopsida > Poales > Poaceae > Miscanthus > Miscanthus floridulus. The sequence goes on from NC_089597.1 coordinate 22,772,900, forward strand.
TCTTCATAGCTCAAGGTCTTTGTGGTCGCTCCACTTGCTCTCCCGCGTGGCCCTTTGAAAAGGCTAAGGGTCGATTCATTTTCGTCCTCGTTGTACCGAGCGGGTGGATTATGCACGCTAGGAAGGTTCTCATTATAGTATGTTGTTGTGAAGTTTGACACCTCCTCATGATTGAATGCCTCAGCAATGGAAGCCTCAATCCTGCCTTTGTTTCCACATTTCTTGTGAATAGTCTTTAGACATCTCTCGATTGGATAGCACCAACGGTTCTGCACGGGCCCCCCCATTCGTGCCTCGGACGGGAGGTGCAAAATCAAATGCTGCATTGTCGAGGACCTAATACCGGGGTACCCAAGGAGGTGGAACTAATAACCATCGAACATTAAAAACTCCTGGACGGACAAGGGCGCTACTACGCTTCATGCTCGAATAATGGGAGTTTAGCTCCGTCTCACCCGACGCCTGTAGGCCAGCTCCGCCTCGCCCGAGGGCTAAGGGCTAGACTCTACCTCGCCCGACGCCCGTGGGCTAGCTCCGCCTCGTCCAAGGGCTAATGGCTAGACTCCGCCTCGCCCGACGCCCATGGGCTAGCTCCACCTCGCTCAAGGGCTAAGGGCTAGACTCCGCCTCGCCCGACGCCCGTGGGCCAGCTCTACCTCGCCCAAGGGCTAAGGGCTAGACTCCGCCTCGCCCGACGCCCATGGGTCAGCTCCGCCTCGCCTGAGGGCTAAGGGCTAGACTCCGCCTCGCTCGATGCCCGTGGGCCAGCTCTGCCTCGCCTAAGGGCTAAGGGCTAGACTCTGCCTCGCCCGACGCCCGTGGGTCAGCTCCGCCTCACCCGAGGGCTAAGGGCTAGACTTCGCCTCGCCCGACACCCGTGGGCCAGCTCCGCCTCACCCGAGGGCTAAGGGCTAGACTCTGCCTCGCCCGATGGATAAAAGACTGGCTCTGCCTTGCCTGACAACCACTCCCTGCTCCCTCATGATGATAGGTACAGGGTGAGACAAGATGTTCGGGTCGCGGCATCAAGGACCATACCCTGCACCCCTGCAGGAAAGTACCATTAGGGCGCTTAGACCCTTCCAGGCGTAACAGAGCCTGAATAGTGTTGTGGGCGCATGCTCTTCGCCCTACAGTGTTGTAGGCAGCGCCTTCAACCTCTGGGCGAAGAACCCGACGTGGACATACGACAACCGCTACCTTCCAAGCAGGGACTCCCATCTTCTATAGTGATAAACAAGCAGTTGCCGCGCCATCCGCTCCCCACGGGGTTGGAGATCAACAACCCTGTCCGACACGCCACCCGTAGGGGTGGGATGGGACGCACCCACTTGTTAAAAGAGGTCAGGGCATGGCCTACAAAGATCAACAAGCGCACCGCTTCTGACACGGTTTGCCAGGTTATACAGGGCAGGCGTGGGAAAAAAGGAAGACCCGGCTCCTTCTAAGGACCTTCTATACCCTTGGTATTTTCTTCTTTCTCTCGTCTGTAGCCCCTGCTTCCCCCTTGGTCTATAAAAGGGAGGGCAGGGCTCCACTAGAGGAGGGACTTTTGACGGACAACACACATCACACACAGTCAAGCTGCTATCAGGCTCTTGACATCCTTTCGACCCTTCCATCAGAGACCTAGGACCAGTCCCTCTCTCGACCGTTTATACCCCCTACTATGAACCATTTTTGGTGCTAATAACACAAGCAGCAACAGACTAGACGTATGGACATTCAGCCCGAACCAGTATAAATCTTGTGTCCTTTAGCATACCATCCGGGCCTAATGTGCATAAATATAAATTTACTTGTCGGTGCTTGTTCGAAACACCGACAGTTGGCGCGCCAGGTAGGGGACTTTGCACGTTCCAAATCAGGCCTCGAATGGCTAACCACGCAATCAGCTAGGTCCCGGGCACACACATGCATTTTGATGACCTAGATTTCATCATCACACTGGGAGGAGAGCTAGCACTGGCCCACGCGGCCATCCAGTCTCTCCCTCCTGTCAACTTCAGCTATCGGAGGCTTGAGGGCCAGCCCGGCATCTCCCTTGGACCCCAGTCGTCCAGGGAGGCCCCGCACCACATCACCCTCTCTCCGGAATGCTCCACACGGTGTGCCTCGATGGTGTTTCCGTTCGGCCTCCGTAACGCTGCGGCAACCGCTGGCCACCTTCTAGCACTACGCATGGTTCAGCCACCCACAGATAGCGAGTTCGTGGGGGCAATTGAACACGATCTGGAGACTCTCCACGGGCTCCTCACGGAGGAGCCAGAGTCATCCTCCAGCTTTGACTCCAGTAGGGGGAGCCATCACCCTTCCTGGGAATGCTTCATGACGCAAACCCCCGAAGGGCACATCGAAAGCGTCTCCGGGGAGGAGGCTACCCCAACGAGCAACCCTAACGGCAGGTCCAGAGGGGAGGCAGTGGCCCCATCTCACTTGGGGATGGAGCAGCTGAGAGCCCGGAAGCTGGAGATCAATGAGGCCAGACAAGGGCTCGTGCGGGAGTACGCGGACATCAATCATGAGATCGAACGCCACGAAAACGGTGGGCGCGCGCGCGCCATGGCCCGTGATGTACACCAAAGGATCCTTACCGACGACGGGGCCCTCCCTCACTTCGCTCGGGCAAGCCAGAACATCGCCGCCGTGATGTCCGAGGATCGTCGGGCCCACCTAGAGATTCGCACGTTGCTCGAGCGTGCGGCGGCGCAGCAGGCAGAAAGCTCATTGTCTCAGCGACGCGAGCCCGATGCCAGCTAGCGCACGCCCTCGGTACGCCCCACCAAGGACACGTCTGTTCACCAGACACCGCTAGGCGGCAGGCAGCACACCGCTGTCCCGGTACATCAACGTCTCGGCCACAACCATGACGTGCGCAGCACCATCGACGCCCGCAGGCGCACTCACGGCGACGAAAGGGAAGGAGCCCACCGTGGCTATCATCCTCGATGTGGTAGACGCTATGATAGCAGCGAGGACTGGAGCCTGAGCCCCAGTCTGCCAGGCCCTCAAGCCTTTGGCCGACACATCCTCAACGCTGCTTTCCCACCAAGGTACCGACCACCCACCAATATCCCTAAATATTCTAGGGAAACAAACCCTGAGCTTTGGCTCGAAGACTATCGACTTGCCTATCAAGCCGGTGGTGCGACTGATGATGATTTCATTATTCGTAATCTCCCGCTATTCTTGGCCGATTTAGCATGAGCGTGGTTGGAGCACCTACCGTCCAATGCCATTCAAAGTTGGGCGGATCTGATGGAGATCTTTGTGGGGAACTTCCAGGGCACGTACAAACGCCCTAGAAACCCATGGGACCTCAAGAACTACCGCTAGAAGGCCAATGAAACCCTCCGCGGGTACATCCGGCGCTTCTCCCGGTAGTGCAATGAGCTCCCTAACGTCGCCGATGCCGACATGATAGGAGCCTTCCTATCTGGGACAACCTGCGAATCCCTGGTCCACAAGCTGGGGCACAGGGGCCTGTGGACCACCAAGGAACTCCTGGACATTGCTACCAGCCATGCCTTAGGAGAGGAGGCGGTCAGGGCCATCTTTGACCGCCCCGACGGCAAGGCGAGGCGGGTCGAGGACGCCAGCGAAGGTGCCTCCAACCATCCCGTCAAAAGAAAGAATAAGAAGCAATGGCGCGACAACTCGCTCGTGGCCGCTGTCGACCGCAAGGGTGGCCGGAAGCCCGTGGAGGGCACTCCGAACCACTTTGAGAAAATGCTTGAGGGGCCATGCCCAAACCATGCTTTCCCGACGAAGCATCTATACAAGGATTGTGGCCTCATGCGCAAATACTTGTTCGAAGGCCTCAACAAAGAGGAGCAGGGGAAGGAACCTACCCCCAGCACAGACGACACCGAGGAAAAGGACGACGCCTTCCCAACACCGAACGGTGTTCTTATGATCTTTAGAGGATCAGCAGCCTATGACTCCAAACGCCGCCAGAAGGTTGCGCGCCGTGAGGTCTATACGGCCGGACCAGCCATGCCTGCCTTCCTCCGGTGGTCCGAATCCGCCATAACCTTCGACCGGACCGACCATCCGGATGTTGTCCCACACCCGGGAAGGTACCCGCTTGTTGTCAACCCGATCGTCGGCCCAAAGTGGCTCACGAAAGTACTGATGGACGGAGGCAGCGGCCTCAACATCATGTACACAAAGACGCTCGACAAGATGGGCGTCGACTGAATGAACCTCCACCCCATCCGAGAGCCTTTCCATGGCGTCGTGCCTGGTAGACAAGCCATACCACTAGGACAGATCGATCTGCCTATCACTTTCAGCGATTAGTCCAATTATAGGACTGAGACCCTCACCTTCGACATGGTAGGGTTCCCCGGGATCTTCCACGCCATCCTAGGGCGTCCATGCTATGCGAAGTTAATGGCCGTCCCCAACTATACATACCTCAAGCTGAAGATGTCGGGTCCCCGCGGGGTCATCACCATCGGCACCTCCTTCCACTGCACTTACGAGTGCGAAGTCTAGTGCTGCGGCCACGCCACAGCAGTCGTCGCCTCCGAAGAGCTCGCCACCCTTAGGAGAGAGGTCGCCAAAGAAGCGCCCGATGCAAAGAAATCCACCAGGTCATTCGAATCGGCAGAAGGCTCTAAGAAGGTCCTCGTGGACCCCAGCAGCTCCGAGGCTAAAAAGGTACGCATTGGTACCGCGCTCTCCTCTAAATAGGAAAGCACGCTCGTCGACTTCCTTCACGATAACAAAGACATCTTTGCGTGGAAACCCTCAGATATGCTAGGCATCCCAAGGGAGGTCGCCGAGCATACCTTGAAAATCCACCCAGGCTCCAAGCTGGTGAAGCAACGCCTGTGCCGCTTCGATGAGGAATAGCACAGGGCCATCGGTGAAGAGATAGCAAAACTGTTGGCTGCTGGGTTCATTAGGGAAGTACACCACCCAGAGTGGCTAGCAAATCCCATTCTTGTGTGAAAGAAGAGCGGGAAATGGAGGATGTGCGTCGACTACACGAGCCTCAACAAGGCGTGCCCAAAGGACCTGTTTCCTTTGCCACGCATAGACCAAATAGTCGATTCCACCTCGGGGTGCGAAACCCTCTGCTTTCTTGATGCATACTCCGGCTACCACCAGATCACGATGAAAGAGTCCGACTAGCTCGTGACGTCTTTTATCACCCCCTTCGGATCGTTCTGCTACATTTCAATGCCGTTCGGTCTGAAGAATGATGGGGCAACTTACCAGCGCTGTATGCTCAACTGCTTTGAGGACCTCATCGGATGGACCGTTGAGGCCTACGTCGACGACATCGTAGTTAAGTCCAAGTGGGCTGACCACCTTGTCACCGACCTTAAACAAACCTTTGCAAAACTCTAGGCAAATGGCATCAAACTCAATCCTGAAAAGTGTGTTTTTGGAGTCCCGAGGGGCATGCTGCTCGGCTTCATTGTCTCCGAGCACGGCATCGAAGCCAACCCAGATAAAATCTCAGCCATCACAAAGATGGGCCTAATCCAGAACATAAAGGGGGTTCAGCGGATCACAGGGTGCCTCACAGCCCTCAGCCGATTCATTTCACGCCTCGGCGAATGAGGACTCCCCCTTTATCGACTCCTGAAGAAAGTCGACCGCTTTGAGTGGACAGTCGAGGCCTAGGAGGTGCTTGACATGGTCAAGCTACTTCTAACAAAACCCCTGGTCCTAGTTCCTCTGAGCAACGGAGAATCCCTCCTGCTGTACATAGCGGCCACCACGCAAGTGGTGAGCGCCGCCTTAGTAGTAGAGCGGGAGGAAGAGGGGCATGCCTTCAAGGTATAGCGCCCTGTATATTTCATTAGCGAGGTACTATCCAACTCCAAAACCCGTTACTCCCAAATCTAGAAACTCCTCTACACCGTCCTCATCACCAAGAGGAAGTTACGCCACTACTTCGAGTCACACCTTGTGATAGTCGTGACGTCGTTCCCCCTCGGCGAGGTCGTTCATAACCAGGACGCCACATGAAGAACCGCAAAGTGGGCGCTCGAGCTGATGGATTAAGGCATTACCTATGCCCCCCGAACGGCGATCAAATCCCAGGTATTGGCTGACTTCATCGCGGAGTGGACCGAGGTCTAGATGCCACCAGCAGTCGTCGATCAAGAGTACTGGACAATGTACTTCGACGGATCGCTGATGAAAAAGGGCGCCAGCGTGGGACTAGTCTTCGTATCACCCCTCAGGGTCCGCATGATGTACATGGTTCGGCTCCATTTCCCCTCATCAAACAATATCGCCGAATACGAAGCGCTCATCAACGTCCTACGAATCGCCATCGAGCTGGGCATCCTATGCCTCGACATCAAGGGCGACTCCCAGCTGGTCGTCAACTAGGTCATGAAGGAGTTGAGCTGCCACGATGCCAAGATGGAGGCATACTGCCAAGAAGTCTGACGACTGGAGGACAGATTCAACGGCCTCGAACTCAATCACATCCCAAGGCGCCTCAACGAAGCAGTCGATGCACTCGCGAAAGCAGCATTCGGCCGAGAGCCAGTGCCAACGGGTGTCTTCGCCAGTGATCAACACAAGCCCTCGGTGCGCTACGAGGGGTCAAAACGAGCCGATGATGGCCCATCTGATCCGGCCCCGGGGGCCGACCCTTCGACTGCTCCACCCAACCCCGAGGTCATGGAGCTTAAAGAGGATCCAGCAGCAGAGTCCGACCCTCTCGACGACTGGAGAACGCTTTACCTCGACTACCTCCTCCTTGACACACTACCGGCAGACAAGACGGAGGCACGACGGCTCGCACGTCACGCCAAGTCCTTCGTTCTTGTAGAAGGAGAACTCTACAAACGGAGCCACACCGGGATCCTGCAGCTTTGTATCCCTAGCAAACAGGGAAAACTTCTGCTAAGCGATATCCACGGTGGGGTCTACGGTCACCATGCCGCGCCAAGGACCTTATTTGGAAACGCATTTCGACAGGGCTTCTACTGGCCCACTGCAGTAGCCGACGCTGAGCAAATTGTACGCACCTGCGAAGGGTGTCAGTACTACGCTCGGCAGACTCACCTCCCAGCCTAGGCGATCCAGATGATCCCCATCATGTGGCCCTTCGCGGTCTGGGGGCTCGACCTGGTTGGGCCACTCAAAAAAGCGCCCAGGGGCTTCACCCACCTACTTGTCACCATAGACAAGTTTACGAAATGGATCAAAGCTCAATCGATCTCCATGATCAAATCCGAGCAAGCTGTGCTATTCTTTCTCGACATCATCCACTGCTTTGGAGTACCAAACTCCATCACAGACAACGACACGCAGTTCACCGGTAGGAAATTCATTCGATTCTACGATGAACAACACATCTAAATTGATTGGGCGGCCGTCGCGCACCCCCGGATGAACGGGCAGGTTGAGCGCGCAAACGGCATGCTCATGTAGGGCCTCAAGCCTAGGATCTTCAACCGGTTGAACAAGTTCAGCGCGCGCTGGGTCGCCGAACTCTCGGTGGTGCTCTGGAGCCTAAGGACAACTCCTAGCTAGGCCACCGGCAACACACCTTTCTTCATGGTCTACGGTTCTGAGGTCGTTCTCCCAACGGACCTTGACTATGGAGCGCCAAGAATCAGAGCATACAACGAATAGGGGGCCGAGGCGTCCCACCAAGATGCCATGGACCAGCTAGACGAAGCCCATGACATTGCCCTCCTCCGTTCAGCCAAGTACCAGTAGGTGTTGCGATGGTACCACAGCCGATGGGTGCGGGACCGAGCCTTCAACGTCAGGGACCTTGTCCTCCGCCTCGTCTAGAGCAATAAGGACCGCCACAAGCTCTCCTCGCCCTGGGAGGGGCCGTACGTCATCGCGGAAGTACTCCACCCAGGCGCCTACAAGTTGAAAACCATCAACGGCGAGGTCTTCACCAACGCCTGGAACATTGAGCAGCTACGTCGTTTTTACCCTTAAATAAACACATGTTTCTTCTTATCAGTTTTTGTCTTTACAAATCCCCGATCTTTAGTGACATCCGACCCTTGCAAATTGCAAGGGACTGGACCTCACTCGGGGGCTGATACAAGTACATTTATTTTGCAAACATTTCATGTATTATCTTTGCAAACTTTATCTAAGTTTTCCGTTCTTCTCATAACAAGTCCTAAGGACTAAGATTTCGGGAACAAATTCTGAGTACAACTGGTAGGACTGCGGGAGACCCACGCCCCAGTGGCTACGACCTCTTTGCTCACCAGCGTAATCAGAACTAATTCACCTGCACTCCTAGATTTTTGCAACTTGAGCCATGAGAAGGGTCGGAGGGCATCGAAACCTCTTCTACAAAAAAAAAAGGGAAGCTGAAAAGCTGTTTGCCGTAACAAAAGATAAAAATTTGTTTATTTTTGCACAAATTCACCACTTACAAAGTGATTTCATCACGGAAAGGATTAATGTACTCCTAAAATTCAAAGGACTGTTCACTCGGGGGTTCCCCCATGAACTTATTCAATTACAGTCTTTGCTTAGCTTTACTGCAAGTACTACTGTGGCCGCCGCACCACGCTCTCCATCGGCGACGTCCGGGCATGTACACTGGCCAGTTCGTCTACTATGGCCGCCACGCCACGCTCTCCATCGGCGACGTCCCACCGCCCCGCCGGATCCTCGAAGGTGCCGTCATCTGCAACAACGAGCACCACGCCGGCGACTGTGGTGTCCCTCTGCCGGGGCGCCCCGGGACTACGCCATCGTCATCAGCCGCAACCCCGGCAATGGTGTCGGGGCAGGAAGCGCCTCCCGCTGAAGGAAGGCCACAACCAACGATGGCAAGGTTGACGATGCTCCGTACCCTTCAGTGCCCCTCCTCCATCGGTGGTGGTGGCGCGCCGACAGCAAGGGCGGCTTGCACCGTCTCGTCTACGTGGGACGACCTCCAGCTCGACATCGCGCTCCGGATTCACAAGCAGATCTGTGAGTTGTTCTCTCCCTCGCATCACCCTCTCTTACTTAGGAACCACCGCATTCGGTGGAAAGGAAGGAGAAGTGGTGGCAGCTGAGAGGCTGGCTAGGGAATGGGATGAGAACTCCTCTCCTCCTCCCTATTTAAAGAAGGGGCACAGTAGCGGAGGAAAGGCGAAAGGTTGGGACAAAAAACTCTCTGCCTTCCCCTATTCAATACAAATGTGAAATCAATGCTGACAGAAATCTGAGGGGACACACCAGAAATAACGGGATGCGCTCTGGTTGACGAGACGCCGCCTGGTAAGTCAGAACGTCACCCAGGCATGGCCCACCACTAATGCGCCCCGGGTGCAAGAACCGGGGCACGCTCACCTGCAGGCAACTCTCTGCTTCCCCAGGTAGGCCCATGGAACAACCCAATGATGGAACCCCCCTCTAGGGGGAGCCCAACAGGCCACCTGGGTCAATCGGGCGGCCCAGGCAAAACAACGAACGAACGACCAATTGAAAGATAAGTACCCCTATTTACTTACTTTGAGTATTAAATTTTTTACTGGGCCTCCGACCCCAGCAACGGCAGGGGCACGAACATCGCTCGAGGGCTGTCGAGGGCGCCTATTTGTTTAAACACCCTCTTAGCCCGACCCCTCCTTACGTTTGAGAAACCAAAAGCACGGCGTGTGGGAATAAAATGATGAGTACAACTAGACGAACCACCAGACCCTACACCCCGATGGCTATGGTGTTTTTTGGTTCACCAGCATAATCGCGTTCATAGTTCCTCACACTACTAGCCTTAGCTCCTGCCTTCCTGAAAGGAGTTTGGAGGGGTCCACCTGTAGAACCCCCTTTAGGGGGAAGCTGACAGATCGCTTAAAAGTCAATCGTACGGCTCGGATTGCCACCGAGTGACGGAAACAAAAAATCGCGATGCTCATGCAGGTCACGCCGGCCCCGTCGTAGGCGTCAGACTCGAACCCTACATGGACGTATCCGACAAAAAGCTTCTCGTCCCTCATACCACCAAGGTAATGTCACCGACCCTCGCTTTCATTTTGATTAAACTATACGCTAAATCAATATATCCAAACATTTCATATGCAAATCCTTGCATCTCAATGCTTCGTGTCGCGTCACGAAGCGACAGCCTCCTCATTCAACATGAGCGACGCCTGACTGAGGTTCGAAGGCCGGCCCGTGAAGGGCTCGAGGCTGCCTCATGTCAAACAGAGCTAGGGGAGAAAAACCAAAATGAGCCCCAGCGGCCTTGCCCGACCCCATTCAGAAGCGGACAGGGACATCTCGACCTTTCTCGTTTGATTCTAACCTCGAGCCAGACCCACAGAATCTCTGTCGAGGAGAGGCCAACGGGCCGCCTGAGCCCAGCAAATGGCTCGGGTATCTGTCGGGAGGCGGGTTAAGAAGTAGTGGAATGCCACATGAGGGCTCTGCCAACCCCGTCAGCGAATGATGGATCCAGATTCCACACAAACATACCCGTTAGCGAGCTCATTGAGCGCGATGCTCGAGCCATTGAGGCAAGTGTCGTCAACTCAGCCCCTCCGGCCGTGGAAACCGAGGATGGGGAGCACGCGAAAACACAGCCGACCCCTAGTAGACCCTAAAGGGCTCGGGGGCTCGAGCCGCTCAATCCAAGATCGAGAGACCGAGGTTCAAAGGCTGACCAGCAAAGGGTCTAGGGCCATCTCGCGTCGAACAAGAGCCAGGGGAGAAAACACAGATGAGCCTCAACGGCCTTTGCCCGACCCGCATTAAGGCGAATAGGGTCGTCTCAACCTTCTTATTCAAATCTAGCCTCTAGCTAAGCCCATAGAAACCCCATTGAGGGGGAATCTGTTGGAAGGCAGGCCAAGGAGTAACAAAACGCCACTCGAAGGCTTCGCTGACCCTGCCGCGAAGCAAACGGGATCAAATTCTGTCCGAACATCCCCGTTAGCGAGCTCATAACGCACGGTCACGCAACAATCACCAAAGTCCTAGGTAAGGGGTATGAGTAAATACAAACATAAATTCGCCTCCCTCGCTCTGGTCTCCAGTAACATCCGACCCCAGCAACCATAAGGGGTCGGATCTCACTCGGGGGCTGATAAAGGTATGGGAACCTCCTTTTGTTTCTTTTCGAGAAAACATTACATTAGACCTCCTCTTTGCATCAAGACCAGTGGCAAGGTTCGGTGGAACAGACTGGTAAGACCGCAAAAGGCCCATGCCTAGACAGCTATGGTAATTTTGCTCACCAGCATAGTCAAGTTTCCCCTAAAAAACCTCGGGCCCTATGGTCTTAACAAATGGAAGGGTCGATTGTCTAAATCTTTTTCACCGCAAAAAGAGAAGAAGGTAAGATCAAACAAACGAAACGAGAATTACGAAACCATTTCCAGGACACAAAAGCACTGACACTTGTTCACATATTACAAATAAGTGTTTATCAAGCTAACTACTTTCGCGAAGGGAGAACTTCTTGTTTCAGCTTGTCCGCCAGGTTCCACGCAAGGGGAGTCACCACCTTTTCCATCTCATCTAGCTCGGTGTCTTCATAGACAGGCCCAAAGCCTTAGCTCATCACCCCCAGGTTGATCTCCTTAGCATAATGGGAATGGGCGACAGTGAAGGCTTGGGTGATCCCGAGGCAAAAGGTGCTCTCCTCAAGCTGGCCCATCCGTGCCGTGATACCAGCAGCACGAGTCACGAGGGAACCGACCCCCTCCTCTTGTGCCACCTGCAGGTCATCACAGACCGCAAGGACGGTGGAAGATAGGCGATCATACTCATCACTTTTGACCTAAAGAAGCCCCCGCGCCTCAGTGAGATCAGTGCGCAGACCGGCAGAAGCTTCCTCAGCATCTAGCCTTCGTGCCACCTCAACTCCAAGATCTGCCTTCGTGCCTTGGCCTCCCGACGTGCTTCGTCATGCTCTCGGATGGCCCGGTCATGCTCCTCGCGGACCATGCTATGCTCCAAGCAAAGCCTATCCTCAGTCCGGCGTAGCTCATCCCGCTCCCCACGTAGTCGGTCGATCACCGTGGCATCCTGGTCCACCTTCTGCTGCAGCACCGCGGATCTCTCCTCAGCCTTCAGCTTGAGGTCTCGCTCCGTCTTCAGCTCTGCCAGGAGCTCACCGGCCCACTCACTGGCCGCAGCATTCTTCTGGAGCAGCTCGTCCCACTCCTTTCGAAGCCTAGCGATCGCCTCCTCGTCCACCTTCACCCGTGCCGACAGATCCTCGAACATCCCGTGGAACTCCTCCGCATCCCGACGCGCCTTGGCCTCCCGCTGCTGGGTGGCGGCGAGTTGCGTGCCCACATCTCCTCACAGCCTAGCCTCCTCAGTAAGGCGGTCCCATTCCGCCTTTTGCTCACAAAGGAACCGGGACTTGTCCCGGCTACGAGCAACAATATTCTAAAAAAGGGACCGGAATCAGAAGACACGAAAACACAGAAATGTCTGAAGAAAGAAGAAAACAAGCGAGAAGATCAAGCAGATACCTAGCTAGAAGGAACGAGGATTTCACGCAAGGCACCACTGGCCTCCCTCAGGGCACCCATCACCGCCGAGAGCCTGACATCAAGATTCTCCCGCTCCAAGCTCTCGGCAGCATCGTCAAGCGAAAAAAGAACCGACGCTAGGTCCTGAGCGGCCATCCACTGGACCGGCGGCTCACCCCGTGCGGGGGAGCGGCTGCCTCCTGACAATAGGGCCAAAGGCGGCTCCCTTCTGGTTCTCCCCACCACCATCACGACGCCCGAAGACCCTCCGGCCACGTCCTCCTCCATCCAGCCTGCCCCGAGCGCCACCCCCTCGGATGCCACCATGGCAGTGTCCAACCCCACCGGGCTTGTCGCGGTCGCGGCCACCTCCGTCTGGGCCTCCGGCGGCACGAATGGCGCTGCTCCATCGGACGCCTCCGTGGCTGCACCTGACTCCGCCCGGCCCGCGTCAGTCGACGTCATTTAGGCCGCCGGGGGCACGGATCGCGCCACCCCCTCGGTCGCCACCGTGGCTGCGTCTGGTAGCTCCTGGATTAGCACAGTCATGGCCGCCTGCTCGATAACCTCCAAGGGCATAGGAGTCACCGCGGGCGCCGCCGGACCAACCAACAAGGCAGTCGCGTCAGCACCGCTCCCGCCCGAAATAGGGGCGACATCGGGCAGCGTCATTCGTCCCGTCTGAAGGGCAAGGCTCTTCTTGGGCACTGGCCCCAGAGGGTGGCCCCGTCGCAAGAATCTGCATGAGAGAAAAAGGTGTAAAATTAGAACAGAAGAAACAAAAAGGGAAAAACAAGGGAAATCAGTGACATACTCTATCGCTTTAGGGCAGCGGGAACGTTTTGGGGATGAACCCCTGGACCCCTGCTCCAACTCATGTGGGCGAGACCGCTTCATGCCTGCCCCCTGCTCTGAGGCAGGGGGGCTCGTCTCCCTTGTCTCCAAGGGCATGGCGACAGGGCCGCTCCCCTCCATCGGCTCATGGGGCGCGGCGCCGGAGCCGCCCCCTCCATCGGCACATGGGGCGCGGCGTCGGAGCCGCCCCCCTCCATCAGCTCATAGGGCACGGCGTTGGAGCCGCCCCCTCCACTAGCACCTCAAGGATGGCCTCGGATCTGTCCCCTCCCGTCCACCGATCCTCCGCTGGCACCCCGACAGTGACGGCAGATCCATCGGCTCCCACCAGACCCAGGGGCAGGCCCAGCTCCACTGTCCCCATGGACTCGCTTCCCTCCACGTGGAACAGGAAGGGTCCCTACATGGGCAACAAGTCCTCGTCCACCAAGTCACCCCAATCCACGCTGGCTGCTTCCTCTTCAGACTCATCGTCGTCATCATTGTCTTCACTGCTTGTCTCCTCTCCTCGATCTCGAGCTTGCTGCTTCCATATCGCCTTCTTCTTCATGAGCTCCCGCGTCTTCTTGTCCCAACCAGCCACGGCGCAGTTCGCTACCGCCCGGGTTGGGTCCTTCGACAACAGAGCTGGGCTATCCTTGAAATGCGGTCCCCCCAGCTGGTCCCACCATCTCGAGGTTAACATCAAGGGATCAGAAATTTCAAGAAAAAAGAAGAGCAAGAGGCAAGAAAACTTACGAAGTCAACAAACCCTGGTTTCGGTCGCATCGGGGGATGCCCTGGCACCGGATACACAAAGTCAAGGACAGCGCCAACAGAGTCCTTCATGGGCTCCATGCCTCCTTGATGTGCTGCGCAACTTCGGAGTAAGGGAGCTCCTCGTCAACAAGCATCGTCCCTTCGAATGACGCTTCAGGCACCATCTGATATAGGGGAAGCGCACGCGCCATCAGCAGCGCGACCCTCCTCGCATGGTAGGCGCCAATGATCCCTGACCCCTTCACGCCCCTCTACTTCAGAGTTTGGATGGCGGCGAGAAGGCCGTTGAGTTGCTTCTTTCCCTTGCCCGGGATGCCCCACCCCCATGACCCTGGGGCTTCCAAGATGTAGTGCCCGGTGAAAGCTAGCAAGGGGGCGATGGCGTCATTCTTGACATAGAACCATTGCGAATGCCACCCCTTGTTGGAAGTGGACAGATGCATTAGTGGGTATGCCCCCCCCCTAGTTGTTGCGGAGGTGGATGTTGGCGCACCCCACCAGCGCATGCAGCTCTTGCTGCCCGACCCGCATCTTCACAAGATTGACGGCAAAGAGATACCGCCATAGGTCAAAGTGGGGACTGATCCCCAAGAACCCCTCACACAGGGTGACGAACGTCGCAATATGCTAGATCCCGTTGGGGGAGAGGTGTTGCAGTTCCACCTGATAGTAGTCTAGCAGTCCTCGGAAAAACGGATGGGCGTGCATGGTGAATCCCCGCTCGTGGAAGTGAGCAAAAGACACGACGTACCCTTCAGGCGGCTGTGGCTCCTCCTCACCGGGCAGCCGCCACTCCTCGGCGGCGGTCAACGGGCGAAGGAGGCCTCGACGGACGAGGCCCTCTAGGCACCGAGTGGAGATGTTGGATTTGTACCCTAGGTCCATTGTGACGGCGGGAGCAGCACGGGGAAGAAGGCATTAGCAAGTTTGATGGTGGGAGCAGTGCGGGTGCGAGAGGCCTAGGCGATTGGTGGTGAAGGCTGAGAACGCGAGGGCAAGGAGGTGAAGTACGGAACCCTAGGGGCAAACCCCATGGTTTTATAGGGGCGGCGGACGCAAGAAGGGCATCGGTCCACCTCGATCTCCGAGCCTGCCATGACACACCGCCGCGTCACGCCATGGGACACATGCACGTGATCCCTATCCCTTCCCGCGAAAGTCGCGCCAAGCGGTCTGCCTTCCCCAGGCGGACCAGGACTCTCTTCCCACTGAGGGAATATGGGCCACAAAGCTTTTTTCTCTCTGGCCCACCTAGGACCCCGGAGCCCAAGGGCCATCCCAACGAGGGATGGGCCCACAAAATGACCAGGACTCAAGGACGCAAGCGTCACCAGGGCCTCAATCCATAGTTGGGTTCCGGCCAGGCCGGCCCTGAATAAAATTCCCACGAACGGAATACCACGTTTCCCTTAAAAATATCCAGTTGATGAAAAACCAAGTCTTACGGCCTTACCCATGGAAGGTCCGATACTACCCCCCCCCCCCCCCCGGGCGACTCTACTCGAATCACCCGGGGGCTCGGGGGCTACACCCATCGGGTGCGCTCGCGCGCACCCTCTAGCAAATTGACTCCGACAAAATAAAAAACACCCCTTGGGCGATTCTGTCCAAATCACTCGGGGGCTACTGTCGGGGACCTAATACCAGGGTACCTAAGGAGGTGGAACTAATAACCATCGAACGTTAAAAACTCCCAGACGGACAAGGGTGCTACTACGCTTCTTGCCCGAATGATGGAAGTTTAGCTCCGCCTCGCCCAACGCCCGTGGGCCAGCTCCGCCTCGCCCGAGGGCTAAGGGCTAGACTCTGCCTAGCCCAACGCCTGTGGGCCAGCTCTGCCTCGCCCGAGGGCTAAGGGCTAGACTCCGCCTCGCCCGACGCCCATGGGTCAGCTCTGCCTCGCCCGACGCCCATGGGCTAGCTCCGCCTCGCCCGACGCCCGTGGGCTAGCTCCACCTCGCCCAAGGGCTAAGGGCTAGACTCCACCTCACCCAACGCCCGTGGGTCAGCTCCACCTTGCCCGAGGGCTAAGGGCTAGACTTCGCCTCGCCCAACGCCCGTGGGCCAGCTCTGCCTCGCCTAAGGGCTAAGGGCTAGACTCCACCTCACCCGACGCCCGTGGGTCAGCTCCGCCTTGCCTGAGGGCTAAGGGCTAGACTTCACCTCGCCCGACGCCCGTGGGCCAGCTCCACCTCGCCCGAGGGCTAAGGGCTAGACTCTGCCTCGCCCAACGGATAAAAGACTGGCTCCGCCTCACCTGACAACCACTCCTCGCTACCTCATGATGATAGGTATAGGGTGAGACAAGACGTTCGGGTCAACCGCGGCATCAAGGACCATACCCTGCACCCCTGTAGGAAAGTACCATCAGGGCGTGACGGGACAGGCGCTTAGACCCTTCTAGGTGTAGCAGAGCCTAAATAGTGTTGTGGGCGCATGCTCTTCGCCCTACAGTGTTGTAGGCGTCGCCTTCAACCTCTGGGCAAAGAACCCAACGCGTACATATGACAACCGCTACCTTCCAAGCAGGGACTCCCGTCTTCTATAGTGACAAACAAGCAGTCGCCGCGCCATCCACTCCCTGCGGGGTCGGAGATCAACAACCCCGTCCGACACGCCGCCCACAGGGGCGAGATGGGACGCAACCACTTGTTAAAAGAGGTCAGGGCATGGCCTACAAAGATCAACAAGCGCACCGCTTCTGACACGGTTTGCCAGGTTATACAGGGCAGGTGCGGGAAAAAAGGAAGACCCGGCTCCTTCTAAGGACCTTCTATACCCTTGGTATTTTCTTCTTTCTCCCATCTGTAGCCCCTGCTTCCCCCTTGGTCTATAAAAGGGAGGGCAGGGCTCCACTAGAGGAGGGACTTTTGACGGACAACACACATCACACACAGTCAAGCTGCTATCAGGCTCTTGACATCCTTTCGACCCTTCCATCAGAGACCTAGGACCAGTCCCTCTCTCGACCATTTGTACCCCCTACTACGAACCATTTTCGGTGCTAATAACACAAGCAGCAACAGACTAAACGTAGGGACATTCAGCCCGAACCAGTATAAATCTTGTATCCTTTAGCGCACCATTCGGGCCTAAGTCGCATAAATATAAATTTACTTACTGCTGCTTGTTCGAAACACCGACATGCATCGACAAGAAAAAGCCAGGTGGAAAGATCTTCTCCAACTTATAGAGCAACAGAGGTACCACTTTTTCCAACTCCTCAACCACTTTCACAGATACCTCCTTGGCACAAAGCTAGTGGAAGAAAAAGCTCAACTCTGCCAGCACCTTCCAGACATTCTCAGGGACGTAGCCTTGAACCATCGACGGAAGAAGCCGCTCAATCCATATGTGGTAGTCACGACTCTTCATCCCTAAGACTCGGCCAGTCTCTGGGTTCGCTCCCCTCCTCAGATTAACTGCATACCCATCCAGGAACTTTAACGTCTGCATCCATTGTATCACTTCCATCCTGTGCTTCTTTTCTAAGACATAATCGGCCTTAGGCCTTTTCCATGGCTTGCCGTCTCTTGGAGGCAGCATCTCTAGCTTTGGTCTATCGCATAGCATTGCCAGGTCCACTCTGGCCTTAGGGTTGTCCTTTGTCTTGTTAGGAATGTCCATGAGTGTTGCCCAAAGTGCTTCGGCGACATTCTTCTCAGTGTGCATTACATCTATATTATGTGGAAGGAGAAGGTCATCAAAATAGGGAAGCCTCTCTAAGCCCGACTTATGAGTCCACATATGTTCAACACCATATCCCACAAAGCAATCTTTCTTTGGATTATCTTTCTTTCGACTATCTTTCTGTGGATTGACCACGAGAGCATCTATCTGAGCATGAACCTAGGCACCAGTCATCTTCTGAGGTTTAGGGTCGGTCACCTTGACACCTTTCGTGAAGTTCTTGGTGTCTTGTCTGAATGCATGGTTAAGGAGGAACTGTTGATGCTTGTTGAACAACGAAAACTTGTCACCCTTCTTCAACCAAATGAACTCTAGAGTGTCTTGCATACCGGGCATGGGAACTTCCCGTGGACACACCAGGCGCCGAATATCCCATACGCCAGGAAGTCATGCATGGAGTACTGGTACCAAACATACATTTTGAAGTTTTTCTTTGTAGCTTGGTTGTAAGTCCATACCCCTTCATTCCAAGCACTGATCAATTCATCATAAACAGGCTCCATGTACACACCCATTTTGTTTCCCGGGTGTCCAGGAATTATCAACGTCAAGAATATGTTTTGTCATTGAAGGAGGACCCCGGGGGGAGATTGAGGGGGATAGCAAACACGGGCCAACAAGTGTATGGGGCCAACATCATTCCATAAGGATTGAACCCATCTGTTGCCAGTGCAACACGTACATTACGGGCCTCAAGATCTTTGTCACGATGCTTGTGATTAAAGCTTTTCCATGCTTCACCATCAGCTGGATGTACCATCTTATCAGGATTATATCGAATGACATTCTTGTGCCATGTCATCTGTTTCACGGACTCCTCGGTCATGAATAGCCATTGGAGCCTCGGTATGATCGGAAGGTGCCGTAGGACTTTCATGGGGATCTCAAGCTGCTCCTTCTGGCCATCACCTTTGTCTACCTCCACATACCTAGAGGATTTACACTTTGGACAGTACTTTGCATCCTTGTGATCTTTCCTAAATAGGACGCACCCCTTTGGACAACAATGTATCTGCTCATACGGCATCTTAAGTGCACGAAGGAGTCTCTGTGACTCATAGAAGCTGCTCGGCAGAATATGACCCTCCAGAAGCAGCCCACCAATAACTGCCAACATACCATCGAAGTAGGCTCGACTCATGTTGTACTAGGACTTCAACCCCATTAGGCGTCCAATGGCATCTAGTTGAGAAACCGTTGCCTTCTTGTGTAGGAGCTTCTGTGCCAAAGACAATATTTGGTAGAACGTGTTTCTGGTTGGCTCTGGCTCCTCCTCCTCATCCTCCTTCTCCTCCTCCTCCTCCATAGGTCTTTCAGCGAATGTTGCTTCGTGAAAGTCACCTAACCATCCTGCTACCCCGCCATCAGCATCAAACGCCTCCAAGCGTGGTCTCATCACCTCCTCTCTAGTACGATGGGCTTCACCATGGAACACCCACCGGGTATAGTTTGGTGTAAATCCATACTTGCAAAGATGTTCCCCTATGATATTCCTTGTTTTTCTTTTCCTGATTCCGCATTCGCTACAGGGACAGAATGTGTCTCTCGCTCCATTAGCCGCCTTGCCAAATGCTTGGTTCAAGAAACCCTCGGTCTTGTCCATCCATTCAGGGGTGATTTCAGCCTGACTTAGGCGGCCTGTGTACATCCACTCATGGTTATCCATCCTCTAGCATATACATGAGCGAGTAATATAACCACCAATTGCATCTGAACAGCGTGCCTACTGTCTAATGGGTGAGGATAGGTCCTAATCCCACCCGCAGATGCGTAGATGAGGTTAGTTTACATGCTCTACTCCGATCCGAGACAGAATTTCGGTAGCACCTCCCCGTTGTTCTCCCGATACACGTCCTAGAAGGGAGAGTGTGTATCCAAAGAACAACAGGGAGGTGGTGCCAAAACTCTGTTTCGGATCGAAGCAGAACATGAAAACTACCCCATCTATGCATCTACGGGCTGTCCAAAAAAAGTGGACAATCTAAAACAGATACGGTCTTAGATATGCAAAGATCTGCATACCTCCAACCGTATCTGTTTTGAACGGGAGACGCCTAACTAGGTTACACTGATCTACGACAACGATAAGGAAGAGAGGTTATTTATACCTAGGGTGGCGGTGGAGTCAGGCTAGCGGGGCACTGGCGAGGCGACGCTGTGTAGGTAGGACCGCAGCGTCGACGAAGACGATCGGGGTCACCTATGTACTCCGGGTCCCCTCCGACGGGTCCTGCTCTGCAAAAGAAGAATTATAATACTATAAGTTAAAAATTTCGGCAGAACCTCCCCTATACGGGGAGGTTTCCAAAACCTGCAAGAAAAAAGTCGGCATGATGGCCGACAGCATATATACGGCATGAAGGCCCACACATCCACGTACGGCACGAAGGCCCACACATCCACATACGGCACGAAGGCCGTCAATGACATACAAGGCACGAAGGCCGACAACCGGGGGGGCTTTATACCTTGGGTGGCGGTGGAGTCGGGCGACGCGGTGCTGGGGTCACCTTCGTCTCCAGCGAGGGGCGGGGACGAACGGCGAGGGGCGTAGCCGACGGCCGAGGCTCCTCCTCCTCCCTTCCCCTTCCTCCTCCCTTCTCCTTCTCCTCCCTTCTCCTTCTTCCTTCTCCCTTCTCCTCTCCTCCACCTCCCTTCTCTCCTCTACTCCCCTGCTCCTCCTCTCCTCCACTCCAGCGGGTCAGGGGCGGGGGGCAGCCGGGCAGGGCACCACCGGCGGTGGAGCGGGGCCGGGGCGGGGCCGGCTGCGGCGGCGGAGCGGCGCCGGGTCGGGGCCAGGGCCGGGCCGCGTCCGGCGGCGGGGCCGGCTGGCTGCGGCGGCGGAGCGGGGCCAGGTCAGGGCCGGGGCGGGGCCGCGTCCGGCCGCGGAGCGGGGCCGGGGCGGTGCCGGTGGTCGCGCGGCGGCGGGGCGGGGCCGGGCGCGCGCGGCAGTGAGAGGGAGTGAGAGAGTGGGAGCGGGCCGGCCGGCCCGCTAGGGTTAAGTGGGGCGGCTCTTTGCCGAGTGCCGAGATGCGGGCACTCGGCAAAGAAATTCAGGGTTCTTTTAATCCGAAAGAATAAAAAAAATTATGAATAGTCTTTGCCGAGTGCTGCAAGTCTGCCACTCGGCAAAGTATTTTTATTTTTTTTATTTTTGTTTTCAAATTTTTTCTGTGGCATTTATACAGTACCTTGAAGCACATGTTCCAATTTGGAACTTTTCTATGACTTTTTGGTATATTTTTTTAATTTTTTATGTTTACTTGATTTTTTCTCGAAAAAGTAAATTTGAACTGCATGTACATGAAATATTAGAATTTAGCGCCAATCTGAAGGTGGAAGGACGTGGGGAAGAAAAAAAAGTAGGACAGGGTTCCTGATGCAAATGTACAAGAGAGAAATAAATTATAAAAGCGGTTAGTGTGATTTACAAATAGTTTAGGATTCCTGATGTAAAATTACCTTCTATCTTTTAGGTGCGAGATTTTGGAAATTGTTGGAGTTGTAGCTTTTTTACGTCTTTCAATATATTTTGCAACGGTTGGAAAACCTATTTTGGGGAGTATTTTATTAGATATTGTTGGAGATGCTCTAAGTATAGTGACTTTGAGTTGCACGTCTAATGAGTTGATGTGTGACGTTATAATTTTAAAATATAAAAAAGAATGTGTCTCTTTAAAATTAGAATTTAGACTGATTTTTAAAGTGTATTGTAAACATGGATTTCTTCGCTACATACATTATTTCATATTTCTTTTATCATGAGTTCATGACTAATGCATGTGCATATCACGAGGAATAACATGAATTCGTCGATAATAACTCTTGTATTCAGAATAACATGAATTCATAGTTCTTATGTGAGAACTCTTGTATTCAAACCTGGGTTGGACAATCAAGTGAAGCTTTTTTCCCTCCGAACATGATGAGCTTCATAAGTAAATTATAAGTTCTTTTCCTTTTTTATCGAGGAAAAAAGAGCTTTATATATATCTTACTCAGAACCAAGGTTACAATCTCGAGCTATATAGGTTCTTTTCCTACTAAGAAGCAAACTACGATTTGCAACAAATGCAATTGTCATAAGGGCAATCAAATACAGTCATTAAGGGTTTTTTTAAGAAGTCAAAGACAATCTTAACAATGAGGGATCAGCATCCTTCAGTGGAGATGAAGACAGAACAGGGAGTGTACGAACCAATTGCTCACATACTATGTTTTATTCAGATAGCCACAAAATTTAAGAATGATTGCCCGCCTGCCACAGGCCATGGATGTCCACTCTTGTCTACTGCTGAGACGAAATGGGCCATAGTACAGGTACAGCAGGATGTTTGGTGAGATGCACTAGCTACTCGGCTCTCTCTGGCGCTCACAAAAACGACAGATATTTGCTTTTTGCCATGCCTTAGAAAAATGGGAGACTGCTTATAGAATTCTGTTGTCATGTACTGCAATGATGCTGATTTATTGTGAAAGGAAATACTATTAACAGACTGATAAACTCTGGCTGAAACCATCGTGCGAACGTTGCCATATACTGCAATCGCGGCTGCATATAATTTAGAACTGACGTGGCCAGCCACGTTGCGGTTTTTCTGTCGTTCATATTCGCATCCTTGTCGTCGTCGGCTGCGTTACGTTGACGTTTGAACTCGGCCGGAAAGATATATTATATTTATATTTAGGATGATTCGGCGTAGATACACAGACTATCGTGTAAATTACAGACGAAGAATGTCCAGATGTTGTATCAGGTGACAAAAACTATTTCCCTAAATAAGATTTAGAACTACATGGACGAACAATAATGTGCTGTTGTTTGATGCGAAATTTAGAATCTTTTCAGCCGTACTCCGCACCAGAGTCCATGAGAAATGAAAAGGAGTTCAGTATATACGTAAAAATGCAGAATCCTTCGGTATCTATGTTGGACCATCCCGCGCCGGTGACTGCGTCCGACCATCCGTGACTCGATCCTCATCCCGGTTACGTCCCCAGCGTCAAGTCCGCCGCACTCCTTCCCACGCCACGCCGCGCTCCTCCCCTCGCCGCGGCACCATCCCCGTCTCGCCCCCGTCCTCCGCCGCGTTTTGTCTCGGCCGCGCCCCTTCCCCCGTCCTAACGTCACATCTCCTCTGCAACATCCGTCCGACCGTTGCAACATATGCAGTATACTATTGAAACATACTTATATAGTCATTGCAACATCTAGATGAAACAAATGAAACATGCGTCTAAAATAGCTGAAATATTTTTGAAATAGCTGAAACATGTGGAACATACACTTAAAACATGCGGGTGTTGCCATTGCAGCATATGCAACATTAGATCCTTGTACAACATCAATATGAAACACGTGAAATATACAGATGAAACTCACGAAACAAACAGATAAAATGCATAAAACATACGTCTGAAACAACTGAAACACTTGAAGCATATACTTTCAACATGCGTATATAGCCATTGCAACATACAGATGAAACACTTGAAAACAACTTTTGAAACACACCTGAAACAAAACATGGCGCCCCCGGTAGCCATGGCCTACTTAGTGGGGAACTGCGGTAGCCAGCAAGCGGCGCTCGGGTGCAGTGGAGAAGGAGAATGGTGGCAGGCAAGCGGCTGGGCGTGGTGAAGAACGCCGCACCAGAGCCGTCGTCGTGGACCACGCCGCGTCGGCTCGAATAACTCGGCGGTGAGTGGTGAGTGGCATTGGGAGATAGGAATTGAAAGTAGGCGGCGACGCTCGGGCGTGGTGCAGCACGCCGTTGCATTGCGGACGCGGCAACGCGGTCGCGGTGGAGCAAACCGCGGCGATGCGGGCGCGGAGAGTTGGTTCGAGAATGGATGGGGAAACAACGGCGATTCGAGAAGAAGGTGAGAGTTGCGATTTTTTATTTTTTTATTTCCGTGCAGACGGCGGTGTTGCCTCTTGGGGCGTTCGGACGTCGAGGCCCACCAACGCGCGTTCCGACGAAACGGAAGCCCTACCCACAGCATTATCGAATTTGATTTGTTGGGTCTGGATTCATCAGACTGCAAACAGGAGAATTATAAACCAAAGTGAACTTAGAATAACCAAAGTTATAGCAGAGGTTCCATCGGTACGTCCAAAGCCAGGCTTTGTTTTCTCCTTGCTAGGAGGGAAAAAACCTGCTGTTCAGTATATGAGATCAGGTGGAGTCAATATCTATTCTACCACGATCTGACTAGTGAGATCTCCTGGTTAAAACTGGAGCCAATGCCAACTGCTCCTCCGAGCTCTCCCGTATCCAGTGGACAACGCAAAAGCCAAGCCGCGGCAGGCAAAGCCAGCGCCCAGCCTCGCTCGTCGGCACCAGGCGACGCGGACGCACGCAGCAGCGCAACGCAAGGACGACCAAGCGCCAAAGCGGGGAAGATGCCGAGCCACGGGGCGGGGCGGTAGCGGACGAAGCGAGCCGGCCGGCGCCCCAGCAGCGGCCAGCGCGACGGATACCAAGTCGCTATAGACTGGAAAGAAGGAAAGGCTGGTGGTGGTGTTATTGTTACGCTGTCCCGAGTCGACGGCTGTGCTGTGCTGTGCTGTGCTCTGGTGACGCGCGAGTCCTCCCAGTTGACATTCTTTTATGAAAAAGACGGCGCCTGAACGTACTAGCTTATTGTAATCCGTATCCGTATACCCGTGGCTACATGACTGCTACTGCTGCTATCTGCCACGGAGTCGGCTCGAATTATTTTTTTTCACTGTTTAGGCCGAAAACACTGTTCATACTGAAAATTTATGAGAGAAAAACACGGCTTCGGCTGAAAAAATAAGTCAAACAAACCAGGTTCATTCATTCGCGGAGTATTATCTTAAAATAAATAAATAAATAAAAATAGGAGTGGGTAGAATGATTGAGTGAGGAGTCGTAGGGTGATTCGGTAATTTTGCCCTGCAGCAGGGAATGCTATGAACACGATCATTTCTTTTCATTTGCTGCCGCTTATATAAAATAAAATAGCCATGAGCCAAAAAAAAAGGCGCTCTTTTTCTGAACTCTCGGTGGGCTTCAATTTCGGTTGATCCGTTTTGGATCCTGCAGATTCGGTCCAACTCGATCAGAACCAATTTAGCAAACCGCACAAAAGTTTTGGATAATGCGTGACATACTGACGTGCCAGTGCCGCGATTCCTTAAACAAAAGATGAAGGGCCACCGCCCGCAGGCCCCGGCCGCGGCGAACCGTCCCTGGTTCCAACCCGCCGGAAGCGGGCAGCTGGAGTTCTTCACACAGGGGTATCGGCCTTTCGCAATGCAAGTGACGAGTAGGAGCATGCGCGAATTGGCATACGGTAATTCTGTGGTCAATTCCATAACATAAATCATGATTAACGCACTTTGTGTTGGATAATTTATGATTCTATGGTCAATTCCATAATGCTTCGTTTAGATCTTTGGAATTAAATTTTATTTTAATAATTATAATTCAGATACAAAATAATTAAGCTAATATGTTTGCATATAAATTATATTTGTATATTATTGTTGGCTATATGAGAGAGATACTTATGTGTTATATTTCTACTATAAAAAAATAAGTTGAATAACTTGCTATAAATTGAAGAGTATAAACATACTTCCTCTGTCCTATTAAAAGGAGACGTTTTAAGATTGGGTGGAACTCAAGGAGAATGCAAAATGACTCATCATGCCCCTGCATCTACAATTATTACTGGTTCGAAAAGGACATCAATTGTCCTGGCGTCTGCCATCCAAGGACGGCATGAATCTGTGGGGGCCTTAAACCAGCGACTCTCGGTCGTTTGAAATCCGTACGCACACATGCAGGTAAGGTAAGGTTGTTTGGTTCTTTAGGTGCTCCTAAAATTCATGTCACATCAAATATTTAGATACTAATAAAGAGCATTAAATATATATTAATTATAAAATTAATTACATAGATAGAGGCTAATTTGAGAGACGATTTTTAAGCCTAATTTATATGTCATTAGCACATGTTTACTGTAGAACCACGTTATCAAATCATGGACTAATTAGGCTTAAAAAATTTATCTCACAAGTTGTGTAATTAGTTTCGTAATTAGTCTATATTTAATACCCCATGTATACGTGTAGAAACCAAACAAATCATTACACATGACGAGACGTGCCTAGCTGTGGGAGCCAAGATAGCCCAGCGACTCTCTTTGCGGGACAAAGATCATCGACGTTATTTTCGAGACGGAGAGAGTAGCACGATAATCTATATAATTATTTTTTATTTCTCATCATATAAATTTGAGATAGGCTTATATGTGAGCTTTAAAAATGATAAAATGTCAAATTCTAAACTAAATAGTCTAATTTATTAAGTAGATTTCAATTCGTACAAATGAAACCATCCACACGGCCCCTGACATAAATCACGATGAACGCCAATACTTGCATGTGATTTCTTAACAGCCGGCGGTGGAGATGACATACACGACACTGCCTGACTTAATAAAAGATGAGTTGTCGTGTAGATGGTAGAGCAATCGCGCGAAGACGCTTCAAAAAACCTTATATACCCTGTTCGGGTGCAGGATCACAAGTGTGGAAAAGGGTAGGGTAGGAGGGCCTGCTTTCCTGATTGTCATGCACTCACATGCTTGGGGTCGAGAGGGCATGTTTGCTTGAATTTATTAGTCGGCTTATCAGCTAGAATCTATAATATTTTTCTCTCATAATAAAACAGCTTCAGCCGGCTTATTAGCCGGCTTTAATACCAGCCGAACAGGCCCTATAGACAACAGTGAAACGGAGGAGACAAAACCCTAGCTCAAATAAATGTGTTTTGGATATCTGATATGTCATAGGCCAAAGATTTAAAAGCCAAGCAACCAAAAAATAAAACTGCAAAGAAGGATGGTCGCGGGCTGAATTCCGATGGACCATTCACTGTAGTGCCAGGCGGCCGTGCCCTGGCCCTGGCCTCGGTCTAGCACGGTGAAACGAGGAGACTTCATATAGTGATGAAGAGAGCTAAGTATGTCATCCTCCACTTCAAGTAGCAATGTGACTAAAGTTCCACCATTTTTTTTCCATATATACACGTATAAATAGGCCTTTTAGTTTTATTCGAAATAATTGAAAATTCTCTATTCGGTCAAGCCTATTTATTCCAACACTCGATGGGCACTTGGATCACACTCCCGCTTTCACGTACCGAAAGCAGTAGTGCAACGCCACAAGCCACGAGGGCCACACACGATTTGACATTTGGCAAGCCTGTTTGGATGCTCCTACCAGACTATTTAATCTAGAATTTCTGGATCCCATGTTGAGAAAATCGTGCCGTGCGCCTGAGAGCACTTGTCTATGACTCACAGTTTACAAGAAGCCCGCACAACCTGGCACTGACAGCAACGACCGTTAGGCCCTATTTGGATTCTAAGGCCCTGTTTAGATTCCAAAAATTTTCACCTTAAAATGTCACATCGAATCTTACGGCATATGCATGGAGTACTAAATGTAGACGAAAAACAAAACTAATTGCATAGTTGGGTGAGAAATCGCGAGATGAAACTTTCGAACCTAATTAGTCCATAATTAGACACTAATTGCCAAATACAAACGAAAGTGCTACAGTAGCTGTGGGGGTATTAACCCCTATACCCTTACGGCTAAGCTTGGGCTGGCCCGGATTGATGGTTTCAGTCCACCCGAAAGATGACGTGCGGCCCGGTTAACCTGATCGGAGTCCCGCACAAGGAATCAAGACGGATTTGGCGACCAAGCAGGATCCTGGTCGGTTAGAATAGGAATCCTTATCCGGCCAGATGTGGCAATTGTAACTGACTAGGATTAGTTTCCAGATCTGTAACCCTGTCCCCCGGACTATATAAGGCGGGCAGGGGACCCCTCTAAAAAATATCTCTCATTGACATACAGCAATACAAATCAGACGCAGGACGTAGGTATTACGCCTTCTTGGCGGCCGAACCTGGATAAAACCTCGTGTCTGTCTTGCGTCACCGTCTTGTTTGGGGCTTGCGCATCTGTCTGCCGATAATCTACTACCTTGGGCATACCCCTAGGTAGACTGCCGACCATATTTCGTCGACAGTGGCGCGCCAGGTAGGGGGTGTGCGTACTGCTCTCCAAACAAACAAGATGGTCATCCTCTCCGGCTCCATGGCTACGCCCAGCAGCCTCACGTTCACCGTCGGCCAGATCACCTGGACCACTAGCTCCGACGACTCCATCGCCATGACCACGGGGGAGATATGGATTCAGCCTGCGCCGACGACTACTTCACCTGCATCGGCTACGGCTCCGACCACGGTGAACACGGTTCCGACCACGGTGAACACGGCTCCGACCACGGTGAACACGGCCCCGACCACGGTGAACACGGCTCCGACCACGGTGAACACGGCTCCGACCACGATGGACCTGGCTCCGACCACGGGACATCTGGCTCCGGCCACGCCTACAGCCACGCCAACAACCCGTCATCTGCTTCCCCGCTACAGAGGGAAGCAGATCGACAACACCGACCTGCTCGATTCCGTTGATCGGGTCGGCATCCAACTCGTTGAAACCCTGGCTCTGGTAAGTACGATTCAAACCCAACCTAACGAGCAGGTAACAGCTCTCCACGACATATCTATCCGACCAGCTCGGACCAGTCGTCCTGTGCGATTTGGAACAGATCTTGTGGTCGTATCAGCTCCTGAGGGGCGTTTCGCTCATCGCCGGCCAGACATCGCGACGGGTCTCCGACTCTGCGAGTACGAAGCCCCGACGGAGAACCACCAGGTCCAGCCCTACGGCCTGCAAAACGCTGCCTCCAGCTACGCGTACAACCTGCGACGCCGCTCGGATCTGTGTCCTGTACACCGATCTCGACCGAAGCCATGCAACATCGTCAACATGGTCCGGATCGAAGATTATCAGGAAGGATCCGTCCACACAGTCCAAGAAGGTGACTCCAGCTCCTCATCCGGCATCGCGTCCAACGCATCTGTCCACACCGAGCTTCAGCGTCACGAAGATGAAGGCGTCCAATACGATCTGGATCTACCAGACCACGCCCCGGGTTTCCCCCAATTTCCGTCTTTCCCGCCAAGACGAGGGGATTTGATCCATGTTGTCAGCAACGACGAGCCGCCAGCAGTTGGCGAAACAGAACAAGAAAAAACTGCACGCGAAGCACGCAATATTGACCGGTTTAATCGCCGGCAAATCGAAGCTGAAGCAGACCAGGAGGCACGACGCATAAGGGTCCAACCGCGCGACCTCAACAATGCTTTCGACAGGGTGGGGGATAAACAAGTCTTCAAGACCCCAAGCGCCAACGTAGCCGTCGCCATGGCGACGATGCAGCGGCTGCCCAACACTCCCGAGACTCAAGTAATCCGTGATGACATACAAGCTTATCTGATGGCTGCTATGGCTCAGACCGCAGAGATGAACCAAGCCCGGGCTCCATCCGTTTCTGTCGAATCAAGCCACAGCCGCCAATACTCAAGTCGCTCACAGCCACTCAACCTACGTGGCTCGCGCAATAACGACCCATCGGACAACCGTCAAGGCGGGAACGGTGGTCGTGATGGTGGTCGGGACGACAACCGCCGCCGGGAGGATAACCGCCACGACGTTCGAGGCGACAACCGCCGAGATAACCGCGACAATCGCCGTGATAACCACGGTCGCAGCGCTAATCCAGGTGGCAATCGAGATCGCCGCGATGGCAATAACGATCTCCGCCATTACCTCGGTGGACGTGATTTGCGTGCTCGCATCAACCAGAGAGCCGACGATCGTGCATCCCATGAAAGCTATTGCCGTATGGAGTACGACACTGTCCACGGTCCGCCGGGTCTGAAGCAGTTCACTCCACACCTGCGCCAAGTCATATGGCCCAAGAATTTCAAGCTCGAGAAGCTTCAGAAGTACGATGGCAAAGAAAACCCCGAATTATGGGTCATGCTCTATGAAACCGCGTGCCGATCAGCCATGGCTGACGAGCACGTTATGTCTAACTACTTCCCAGTCGCCGTTGGTCATGCAGGTCACCAATGGCTAGTTAGCTTGCCGGCAAACTCTTTTGACTCTTGGCAGGAACTCAAGCAGGCCTTCATCGACAATTTCATCGCTACTTGTGAACAACCCGGCAACAAGTACGATCTGCAACGGATCCGAGATCGGAAAGACGAACCACTGCGCGAGTACGTTCGGCGTTTCTCGGAGATGCGCATCAAGGTCCCATCAATATCCGACAATGAAGCAATCGAGGCTTTCGTCACCGGCCTCCGCTTCCACGACGCCCTAAGAGACAAGCTCCTCCGGAAAAGACCTGAGTCAGTCACAGCGCTCTTGGCCACCGCCAAGAAATACGCGGACGCTGACGACGCTAAAAAGATAATCGTCGAAGAAGAAGCAAGGGTCCCACGCTCCGACCACCCCCCACACCGCGATGATTACCGCGGCAACCGTGGTCGGAACGACAATTTTGACCGCCGCAACCAGCGCAACGACTCCCGCGACCACCGTGATCAACGTAATCAGCGGCGCAACCGCCGTGACGATTACAGAAGCAAGCGTGCTCGGGAAGACGATGGCGAGGTCAATACTGTGAAAAAGGGCGGAGGACGTCGTAACTACGAGGACGATTACGCCAAGGCATTGAAGGGCCCCTGCCAGCTCCATCCCAAGTCGAACCATACCATGGAGAATTGTCGCGTCCTCAAGACTATCTACACGCGCCAACAGGCTCCGGATATGTCCGACAAGCCTACTGACGTGAGGGAACAGCGCAACGAGGACAACGACGACGACGATGCAGATCCTCGTCATAAATACGTCAAGCCGACGGATCGCGTGCACACCATCATCGGCGGCAAGGTGTCCATTGAGACCAAACGAGAACGCAAGCTGCTTGCCCGCGCCTGCTTGAACGTGGCAAAGAACGACAACCTTCTTACCGATCCGCGGCTTCCTCCGTGGTCTCACCGTGAAATCTACTTCAGCAGGAAGGACCAATGGGCCGCCATACCCGAGCCAGGGCGTTTTCCCCTGGTCCTCGATCCTTGTATCAACAAGGTTCAGTTCGACAGGGTACTGATCGACGGCGGCAGCTCCATTGATATACTGTTCAAGAACAGCCTGC
Source organism: Miscanthus floridulus (assembly GCF_019320115.1). NCBI lineage: Eukaryota > Viridiplantae > Streptophyta > Magnoliopsida > Poales > Poaceae > Miscanthus > Miscanthus floridulus. The sequence goes on from NC_089597.1 coordinate 22,803,762, forward strand.
CCGCTCTGAAAATAGCCCAGGCGGACCTGAAGCCGTACGAGGCACAGTTCTGGGGCGTTCTCCCCGGACAGAGCTCCACACCTCTTGGGCAGATCACGCTACCTGTGCAGTTTGGGACTCCGGACCACTTCCGCACTGACTACGTCAACTTCGTGGTCGCTGATTTCGACGGCACCTACCATGCTATTCTTGGTCGACCGTCGCTCACCAAGTTCATGGCCATACCTCATTACAGGTATCTGGTGCTCAAGATGCCTACTGAGAAAGGAGTTCTAACCCTCAGGGGCAACGTATACGCAGCTTATACCTGCGAGGACGACAGCTTCAAAATAGCAGAGGCCCATGACCTCTCTATTCGCATGGCCGAGACTATGCTCAACGCTAAGAAGACCACGGCCGACCACTTGGAGATCCCAGAGCTCGAGGCTCCGCGCAAGAACATCAGGTGCAAGGAGCACAAGACGATCCAGCTGGTCGAGGGCGATCCCAGCAAAACGGCCCTCATCGGGGCCGACCTGGATCCCAAATAGGAAGACGCGCTCGTCAGGTTCCTGAGGAGCAACGTGGATGTTTTTGCATGGAAACCTTCCGACATGCCCGGTGTACCTCGGGACTTGATTGAGCACTCCTTGAATGTCAACAGCAAAGCCAAACCAATCAAGCAGAAGCTACGACGGTTCGCTCGCGACAAAAAGGAGGCGATTAGGGTAGAAGTTACATGGCTTTTGGTAGCCGGATTTATCAAAGAAGTGTATCATCCGGAATGGTTAGCCAACCCGGTTCTTGTACGCAAAAAGAATAATGAATGGAGAATGTGCGTTGATTACACTGATCTCAACAAACACTGCCCTAAGGACCCCTTTGGCTTGCCTCGCATAGACGAGGTCGTAGATTCAACCGCCGGTTGCGAGCTGCTTTCCTTTCTCGATTGCTACTCTGGTTATCACCAGATCACTCTCAAAAAGGACGACCAGATCAAGACATCTTTCATCACGCCTTTCGGCGCCTACTGCTACACGACTATGTCGTTCGGACTCAAAAACGCCGGTGCTACCTACCAACGCGCTATACAGGCCTGCCTCAACGACGAGATAAAAGACGGCCTCGTCGAGGCTTACGTCGACGATGTAGTTGTCAAAACCAAAGAAGCACATACCCTTGTTGACAATCTGGAACGCACCTTCGTAGCCCTTAATACGTTCCAATGGAAATTAAACCCAAAGAAGTGCATCTTTGGTGTCCCTTCTGGCATACTGCTCGGCAACGTCGTCAGTTACGACGGCATACGCCCTAACCCGGAGAAAGTCAAAGCTGTCTTAGACATGAAGCCCCCAAAAAAGGTGAAGGATGTTCAGAAGCTCACCGGCTGCATGGCTGCTCTAAGCCGTTTCATATCAAGATTAGGAGAAAAAGGACTACCATTCTTCAAACTGCTCAAATCGTCCGAGAAGTTTGAGTGGTCGGAGGAAGCAGACGCTGCCTTCACGCAGCTGAAACAATACCTCACGTCACCTCCGGTACTTACTGCTCCCAGAGAAGACAAAACTCTCCTGCTTTACATTGCGGCAACCGATCGGGTGGTTTCCACTACAATGGTGGTCGAGCGCGACGAGCCGGGCCACGCCTACAAGGTACAGCGGCCAATCTATTTCATTAGTGAGGTACTCAACGAATCCAAGACCCGGTACCCACAGATTCAGAAACTGCTCTACGCCATACTGATAACATCCCGAAAGTTGAGACATTACTTCGATGGATATCGTGTGGTGGTCATGACCGAGTATCCTTTGGGGGACATCATTCGCAATAAGGATGCGAACGGGCGCATCGTCAAATGGGCAATGGAGCTATGCCCCTTTTCCTTGGAATTTGCAAGCCGTACTACAATCAAGTCTCAGGCACTCGTTGATTTCATCGTCGAGTGGACAGACTTAAGCACGCCTGCTTCTCCGGGATCCGACGAATATTGGACGATGTACTTTGACGGTTCTCTCAACATTGACGGTGCAGGAGCAGGAATTCTTTTCATATCACCATCCAAGGAGCAGCTCCGGTACGTCCTCAGGATTTATTTCCCAGCATCTAATAATGCCGCCGAGTATGAAGCATGCTTGCATGGTCTACGCATTGCGGTTGAGCTTGGAGTTAAACGTCTCTATGTTTACGGAGATTCGGCTTTGGTCATCAACCAACTCAACAAGGACTGGGACACGACCAGTGAAAAGATGGACGCATATTGCAAATCGATAAGAAAGCTGGAAGGCAGGTTCTATGGCATCGAGTACATACACGTGGTCCGGGACAAGAACCAGGCAGCGGATGCGTTGTCAAAGTTAGGATCATCCCGAGCCAAAATCCCACATGGCGTATTCATCCAAGACCTGCTCACGCCCTCCATTGAAGACGAAGATTCAACGACCGACAAAGTCTCAGACCAGCAATTAGTGGCTACGGTTCCGGCGCCGAGCACAACCGAGCCGCTTCCGACCACTCATGAGCCAGACTGGAGAACACCTTTCATCAAGTACTTAACAGACGGTAGCGGTTATATCGATCGAACAGAAAATGAACGCCTGATGCGTCGTAGTAAGCAGTATCTGCTCGTCGATGGCAAGTTATGGCGCAAAAATGCTAAGGAGGAAGTCTTGATGAAGTGTATAACCCAGGAGGAAGGCAAGCATCTCCTAGACCAAATCCACTCTGGCTCCTGCGGTAACCACGCGGCCTCAAGAACACTGGTCGGTAAGGCTTTCCGAGCAGGGTTCTATTGGCCGTCAGCAGTGGCCGATGCAGAGAAGCTAGTCCACCGCTGTGAAGGTTGTCAGTTCTTCTCCAAGAGAATCCATGTACCGGCACACGAGATCCAGACGATTCCAGCCTCTTGGCCCTTCGCATGCTGGGGACTGGACATGATCGGGCCTTTCAAACCAGCTCCTGGGAAATTTACATGCGTTTTCGTGCTAATTGATAAGTTTTCTAAGTGGACAGAATACATGCCTCTGGTACAGGCATCCTCAGAGAGAGCCGTCACATTCCTCGACCAGGTCATCCACCGTTTCGGCGTGCCCAACAGCATCATTACTGATCTGGGTACTTAGTTCACCGGGAACGCTTTTTGGGATTTCTACGATGAAAGGAGCATAGTTGTAAAATACGTCTCGGTGGCGCATCCTAGAGCTAATGGACAAGTCGAGCGAGCAAATGGCATGATCTTGGACGCATTGAAAAAGAGGATGTACAGAGAAAACGATAAAGCTCCTGGAAGATGGCTCAAGGAGTTACCAGCCGTTGTCTGGGGCCTCCAAACTCAGCCCAGTCGTAACACTGGCGTCTCACCATACTTTATGGTTTACGGCGCTGAAGCAGTCCTCCCACCAGATATAGCTTTCCGATCAGCACGGGTAGAGAACTTCGACGAAGGCAAGGTCGACGAAGTACGGGAGCTAGAAGTCAACAGCGCAGAAGAGAAAAGGCTTGATTCTTGCGTACGCACGGCCAAGTACCTTGCTGTTTTGCGCAGGTACTACAACAAGAACGTTAAAGAGCGTTTCTTCGTGGTCGGGGACTTAGTCTTGAAGTGGAAGACGAACCAGGCTGGTGTCCACAAACTCGCAACCCCATGGGAGGGACCCTTCATGATCAAGGAAGTCACACGTCCAACGTCTTACAGGTTAGCTCATCTAGACGGCACGGACGTACCGAACTCATGGCACATCGACAAGCTTAGACGTTTCTATGCTTAACTACTGAGATATGTACTCTACTTGTATTTTCGATTTACTTTACTAAAGCAACTATGATTTCTCCGACCACTCTAATGTGTCACTCCAAATTTTATGGTTATTCTAACTTAAGCCAGTACAAGCCGACCACCACTCCTTCTACGGTTTTCGGAACAAGCCCTGTCTCCGGTTCCTCCCAACACGTGCACGGGATCCGCTCTCTACGTTGCGGGTGATCGGTAGGTCCCCCCTGGTTTGGCTTGTTTGCGTTCACGTGTGCACAGGTCATAGTACCTCATATTCCGACCACATGCCAGACTAGGGCCGCACAAACTTTTCAGGATGACGTGTCGAGCAAAACGGTACAACTAAACAGAACGTTAACACGTTCCCACTTAGTTACACCAACACAAAATTTCAAGCTTAAAGTACGTTTTGTATAAAACAAACAAGCTTATAATGATATACAGTTACGTTATTACAAGCTTGCCTAAAAAGGCTCAAGTTTACAATAACACAACTATCTCCTCCTTCTACAGCTTTAAGCCTATTACATTGGCTGGTCGGGGCGCATGGCATTTACTGCTCGCCGCCTCTGATACCCTACTCGAGTCTCGGGGACTCTGGAGCTAGTCAAGCTGAAGGGGATGGCCCCACCGGTGCCTGGCTGGTCGAGACCGTAGGCTTCGTTGGTTGGCTTGTAGCTGATGGCATTTCCAGCTGGCTTGTCGATGGCATACCCTGCACAGGTGCTGTCCCACCTCCGCACAGGTTAATATCGCCAATTATCTTTGACGACAAGTCCAGCTGGGCCGTCCGAAGCTCTTCGGCCTGGTCTGGGTCTATCTCCTTCGGGTACCCAGCCTCCAAGCGTTTGAGATCGATCAGGGGGTAGTGAGCACGCACCATGCTTAGCACATGGGCACCCGTGTACTCACCCGCCTCCTTCACGAAGTCTTGGAACCATCCCCATGCTTGCTTGCATCTCTCGACCAGTCCGAGCTGAGGCGTCCTTAGCTCTTCCTCTGTGAGCGCCGGGTCGATAAGGTCGAGGATGGGCACAATGCCAGTTGCCATTTCTTGGCACCGCTTGCTCCACGTGTCCCGCTCCTCGGAGGCCTTAAGGCATTGTGCTTTCCAGTCGTCGCGCTCCTTGATCACGGCCTCAAGGTGCCTCTTGGCATTGACTTTCAAAACTGAAAACAGTACAAGACATCAAACGTGATGACACGACAAGGCGATGCGGGCAATTGAACGAGAAAGGTGGTCTGGAGTGCTTACTTTTCAGGTCGTCCTTCATTTTGTTAGTGTGGTCTTGGAGTTCCGACTGGCGGTGTGCCAGTTTCTCGTTGTCCTCCTTCAGGCGACCACATTCTGCAAGCGCGCGGCTGTTCTCCCCCTGGAGGCGGGTCACTTCAGCTTCTAAACCTGCATTACAGCTATTGCTGTCAAGAACAAAATAACGCAAGTCCTGCACTTGCTATGATACGGTGAACACTTACTTATTTTCTCCTGCTCTTTGTTTTCGAGCTGGCCGACCAGGTTTTGGTTCTGTGTTTCTTGGTCTGTCCTCTCCTGGTCGGCGGCTTCAAGGTGGCGCCGTAGGCGTTCCACTTCAGCCGTCAGCTCCTTATTGGTCATCATGGTTCCTTCTATCTGGTCGAAGCACCTTTTTCGGTATCTTGCAGTTTTCATCAAGTCCTGCACACAGACAAGCTACGTCAGACAGCTCGACTACACAACAGGGTCAAGGACTAAAGCCAAATATACCTGGACTTCAGTCACCAGACGCTTGGCCGCCCGTTTGACTCTTAAGGTCTCTTCGACCTCTGGGATTTCCTCGTGCATGACCCATTCGTCGTTCCGATAGCGCGACACATATACATGTTGTCGCCTATCTTGGGGATGGCCCAGGACTTCTTCCACTTCATCCTCTTCAGCCTCCTGTTCGGGAGGTGGCACTGGTCCGAAGTTTGCAGACTCCACGACCATCAGGGCTTTCCCACGAGCCGTCGTGTCGGCAACCATGTTCCGGGCAACTTCTGGCTGCTGCCCCTCGGCTAGATCCAGCTCCCTTGGCGCCATGGTATCCGCCTCATCAGGTTTCGTGCTTGGAGCACTTGTTTTCTGCTCGGGGACTGGCATCTGGTTGTCCGCCTGCTGAGGCCCAGGCGGAGTCCCTGCCATGGGCTCCTCCACGGTTGGTTGCTGAGCAGTTTGTCCAGCCGTTGTTGGTAAGGACGTTCCGCACCCAGCTAGCTGGTCGGGGTTTTCGGTGGACGCCGATCTAATACATTCAGAGACAAATTCAGAAGATAATAGCATCCAATGCAAAATGCAAAGCTTACATCAAAAGTATAGATACTTACAGTTTTGATTTGCGGAAGGATGTGAGGAAGGAACGTCTCCTCGACCGCCCCTGCTCCGCTTGCTCGGCAGTTTCCACCGGGACTTGTTCAACCTCCGGTACGGGCGTCGGAGCTTGATGCGGCATGTTCTCTTCGTTCGTGCTCTGTGTTGCAGTGGTCGGTGCTGTGACCACTGCTGGCACAGAGGAGCCACCTTGCTCCGACGGTCCCACCTGCCTTCTCCTTTTTCGGGGGACGAGCCGGAAGATGTCCGCATCCTCTGCTTCGTCGTCCGACGGGGGGAAGATGGCTTGACGTCGTTTGCTGGCAGCCGGACGCTTGCCAGCGGCTCTGGTCGAGGCGTCCTCTACGGTCTCGAGTACCGCCCAGTGAACGTCGTCGGTCCTGGCGCTGGTCTGGGCGGCTGGCCCAGTAGCTTGTGGCCATTCTACACCAGGGGGAGGCGACACAAATACTCCTGCCCGGTCACGGCCATTACACTGAGACACAAAATGAAGGAAAAGACAGTTATTTTCTTGATGCGACATGACTATACAGTTAAATGGAGGCGTCATTTACCTTTGGGGGAGGGCGAGCCAGTTTGAAGGCGTGTTCGATGGCGTTCAGTGCAACATAATTGGGATCGGCCAGGTTGAACAGCTCTCCAATCCTGGCCTTGATTTCCATCTTGTCGAGCGGCTCCTTCCTGGTCCTCGTCGGATCAGCGCCTCCTTGGTACTCGAAGCCGGGGTGAACCCTTTTCTGGCAGGGCTGAATTCTTCGGCTGATGAAGTTGCCGACAACGCTCGGGCCATCAAGCCTTCCCCATGGGATCATCCCGAGCAGTTCGGTGATCTGCTCCAAGTTCTCGGGCCTCTCCGACCAGCTGCTTTTCTTCTCTGGAATCAGTCCCACATCGCACAGAGTGATGGTGTTCGGCTCTTCGCGGATGTAGAACCACTTCTTGTACCACTCGTCCAATGAGGTGTTCCAGGGGCAGTGCAGGTATTGAGCCTTCATGCCGTCACGCAGGTTCAGGTAAACGCCTCCGGCGATCTTCGAGCCACTGCTCCCTTTCTTCCGAAGACAGAATAGGTGGCGAAAGAGGTCGAAATGGGGCTGGAAGCCACCATAAGCCTCGCAGAGATGGATAAAGGTGGAAACAAGAAGAATCGAGTTGGGATGCAGATTGCAAATCCCAATCTCGTAGTACAAGCAGAGACCCTGAAGGAAAGGGTGCACTGGAATCCCAAAACCCCGTTTGAAGAAATCTTCAAAGACCACAATCTCACCTGGTTGTGGATCGGGGAAGCTTTCTCCTTCCGGTGCACGCCATCCTACAAGTGCCTTGTTGTGGAGCACTCCCATGGCGACGAGGTCCTCGATGGTCTGCTCGTTGCTCCGCGACTTCCACCATTCTTTCGCCATGACCCCGCCTTTCTTCTGGGCGTCTCTCTTCGCCATTAGTTCGTCCTTACTAAGTGGATGGATGCGGGAGACCGGAGGGATTGGTGATTATTTTTGGGGGAATAGGGTTCGGCAGGAAGAAGAAGAAGGTGGCGGCGGCGGATACCAATGGGGAATGGTATGAGTAACTTACCAGATCTGCATTATATAAAACAAAGAACACCGTCGCTTCGTCCGCCCGAGAATATCGGGCGTCGTGCGCACGCGCCGCGGACGGTTGTTCACACAACCTCGAAATCTGCGCCAATAAACGCGCTCCTTCGTTAACAGTGTACGCGCCTCTTCGTTGATGGTGTAAGGGGGGTCCACACTGACACACCTCAATACAGGTGTCAACCGACTGTTAAAAAAAAAGAGAAGAAGAAGACGGAATGACGTATTGTATCTCTTTACTTTTTTGACCAGACGTGTCAGACTGGCCTTGGCAGAGAATAGAGAAAAGTACACAAAATAATAGTATAAGCAGCGCAAGTGATCGTGGATTTGCATTGACCACTACTGTGCTCGGGGACTGCCCAGACCACTAATGTGCTCGGGGACTGCCCAGACCACTAATGTGCTCGGGGACTGCACAGACCACTACTGTGTTTGGATACTGCCCAGGCCACTTTTGTGCTCGGGGATCGCTCCGACCACGGCCGTGCTCGGGGACTGCCCTGACCACTGCTTGCATAATGGTTCTCCTTGGCTACATGTGATCTGTACTCACATACAGTTAAGAGACTCTTCTTTAGACCTCGCTACAAGGCTCATACTTCGCCTTCCAGCAAGCTCGGGGACTACGTCGATACGATGCACCTGCCGGTGTATCTTGTTTTGCCTGTACGGTAATTGGATTCTTAACCTCAGCGGAATTTCTTTGATAGACCCTGGCACCACGTACCTGCGTCACCTACTACCAGGCTCGGGGACTAAGTGGGCACACTTCACCTTGCGGTGAATGTGTTTGTTTAAATCGACCCCTGTGTTTTGAATGATTATTAGGATTATTAGTATGCTCGGGGACTGTCCCGACCACTGCTTGAATAGTGGGTCTCCTTGGCTACATGTGATTTGTACTCACATACAGTTAAGAGACTTTTCTTTTAGACCTTGCTACAAGGCTCATACTTTGCCTTCCAGCAAGCTCGGGGACTAAGTGGGCACACTTCACCTTGCGGTGAATGTGTTTGTTTTTCGACCCCTACGCTTCTGATGTTTAAGGATGCTATACTTCAAGACCACTTACATTTCTTTTCAGAAATACAAGTGGGCACACTTCTCAGGACAGAAATCTTTTTCTTTTTTCTTAAGAGCACCATGCATTCTTCGGACAACCTACTTCTCCGGTGATGACGGTGGTTGGAGGCGTCAAGAATTCAAGCCTCGCTTGTCGGAGAAGGTTCAAATGGCGTGTCGCAGCATAATACATGATGCTCGGGGACTAGCTGTGGGGGTATTAACCCCTATACCCTTACGGCTAAGCTTGGGCTGGCCCGGATTGATGGTTTCAGTCCACCCGAAAGATGACGTGCGGCCCGGTTAACCTGATCGGAGTCCCGCACAAGGAATCAAGACGGATTTGGCGACCAAGCAGGATCCTGGTCGGTTAGAATAGGAATCCTTATCCGGCCAGATGTGGCAATTGTAACTGACTAGGATTAGTTTCCAGATCTGTAACCCTGCCCCCCGGACTATATAAGGCGGGCAGGGGACCCCTCTAAAAAATATCTCTCATTGACATACAGCAATACAAATCAGACGCAGGACGTAGGTATTACGCCTTCTTGGCGGCCGAACCTGGATAAAACCTCGTGTCTGTCTTGCGTCACCGTCTTGTTTGGGGCTTGCGCATCTGTCTGCCGATAATCTACTACCTTGGGCATACCCCTAGGTAGACTGCCGACCATATTTCGTCGACAGTAGCCAAAACCAAAAAAATTTGCCAACTAAACGCGCCCTAAGTTTAGCCACTAAACTTTAGATCACCTTAGCTCTTGATGCTCTAAACAGATCTAAAGTGTTGTCTAAAAATTTAGATCATCTTACAAAACTTTAGACCACATTAGTTAGTGAACTAAAGTTATTTAAAGTTTTAGTCCTCAACTTTAGTCAAAGTCAACTAAGCTTTAGACTTGGGAAGAGTGCCTAGAGCAGCCGGCTCCAAGAGTGAAGCTACCGGTCTAGGGTTCGAACCGAGGCTCCCCACTGGCCTCCACGAAGGCCGCGCCCAAGGTGGCACCTTAAAAAAATCTAAACATGCCCTTACTCCCTCCATCCAATCTTGTTTTTTAAGGATTTAAATTTTTTATTAAAATTTAGCTAGATCTATACAAAATATTATTAATATTTGTATATTTCATAATATGTTTATTATAAAAATACATTTCACTATTAATCTAATGATACCTATTACACGTCTAATACATATTACATATATGCAAATTTATAAAAAAAATGGTTTCTCGGAAAATAAAGTGTGTTTTTTATTTCTCAGATCTGATCGAATAAGTTTTGTAGGATCAACGTACACATTTTTTTATTTATAAAAGTGAACTTACACAGTTATCCTTGCTTCTTCTTCTTTTTTTTTTTGAGCAAAACACAGTTATCCTTGCTTCGCAATCCATAGCCACACATGAGCTCTCGGTGGCACTCGATTCACAGCTCTGCTGCCGGAAACGGGGTCCACCGCACGAATTGGCATTTGACGGGTTGGTCCGGCACGCCGACGTCCTCGTGTGCCGAACGCTGCCGCTTTAGGTGCAAACAGGCCCGATCGCACGAGACTCGATCGGATCCGCTCAGCAGAAGCGGACCATACGACAAATACGCAACGCATACAGGAAAGGAAAGCCCGTCAGCCCCACCCACCACGCCGGGGAGGTCGGACCGGCACGCGCGGCCCAATTCCTGAGTTGCTTCGTCGCGAACCTCTCTCCTCGTCTCCCAGAACACGCCTCCGCGTCCCTTCAACCTCTCCACCAGTTTTACAGCAGCCAAACCGCGTGATCCGTCCGAGTTTCCGACCCCGCTCGCTCTCGCCGGAGGCCCGGAGCTCTCCACCTCCAGCGACCCACTCCACCCCCGCGCGGACAGCGCTCGCGGCGCCGATGGAGTACGACTTCCGGGGGAGCCGTTCGGGCTCGGGCCCCTACGGTGCGCCTCCGGGGGCCGCGCCCGGGGGAGGCTCCTCGCTCTACCCGCGCGTCGGGCAGCCCTCCCACGGCGGGGGCGGAGCTTCCACGGCGTCGCCGCGGGCCGCGCCGTACCACCACGGCTCCGGGTCCGGGTCCTCGGCTCCCGTCGTAACGCCGCTCGCTCCAACCTCCTCCTCCTCCTCGAGTAATTCTCTCCCTTTGCCGCTTGGTACTCATATGGTATCATAATATCCGATTAATTCACGGTTGGTTGGGCTTGGTCCCGGAGCGAACAACTGCTCGCTATGTACTGGATCTAATGTAGTATGGTGAATCGACTGTCGGCTTAATTGGATGTTTTTTTTTTTGGTGGCTGTTAGGTAAGCAGATCTCTTTTTGGTTCGGGTTCTAATTGTTGGTATCATGATGAGGAAACTTACTAAATCCACCTTTACACTGGCCAATCGTAGCACTTGCCTTTGTTCATCTGTTAATTGCCTGCAAGTCGACGCAAGCTCTGTTACTCCTCTAGGGCATGCTGTGTAGTAGAAATGGCAGCAGATTCGAATGATACAAGCTACCCCTAAATTTGGTTGCACCTTGAATGTCTTGCGACAGGGCTTGGTCGGGTGTTTTTGGTGCAACTAAGTTGCGGACTAAGACATGAAATGGTTATGCACAAATCAAGGTGCTTTAAGGATAGGGTTTTTGTGTGTGCGCGCGCGCGCGCGCATACACTTGGCAAGGAACACAACGGTGCTAGATGCCAAATGCTTATGAAATAGTTGAGTAAATGTTTATTACCCATCCTCTTGTCAACATAATGGAAGTTGATAAGACGCTAGACTTTCCTAGGCGTATGGATGTATTTTAATTTTGTAATTACTGAACACTGCAAACCAGTTGGTAATGCATTAATCATGTTTCTTTGTTTGTTTTGCTGCTTCCATCATGCCAAAAACAAAAGAGACAGCAAACTGCTTTCTAGTGTTTTCTGTTTTGCTTCTGTCAACAGCAGTTTGTATTCTAATAGTATTGTATTCTTATTGCACAGAGGTGGGCATACAAGTTACGATAAAGCCTGAATTCCGCATTGCCCCACCTGTGAGTAATTTAATTTAATATTGAAGTACATTTTGTCGTGTCTTGTCAGGAGCTATTAATCTGCTGTTAGATACAGAAGTGTTACGTCAGTGAGATTACACTCTTGCCTAGCTGTTAGACAAATGTTGGTACGCTGTTAATTCATGTCATTTTGAAAATATATATATGTGTGTGTAAATATGAAAATTTTAAACTGCCGATAACTAAATCCAACAGGAGATGATTTTTTTAAATAGTTTTTGGTTTCATATGGGGCAGTCTATGGAAGGCAAATTTGCTTTATCTGTTGTTAGTCAAGTTTAACCGCCGAGTGACGAACCATTAACAAATCTTACAGGTTTATCTAATTCTCAATGGACAATAACCCTTTTCTCGCAGCCTGTTGTAGATCTACCTAGTGCAGCTTATTCCATGATGAGTGGACAGCTTGGGATGAAATTGTGTCTAAGGGGGTGTTTGGTTTTTTAGTGGCTCCTAAAATTCATGTCACATCGAATGTTTAGATACTAATAAGGAGTATTAAATATAGATTAATTATAAAACCAATTACAGAGATGGAGACTAATTTGCGGGATGAATTTTTTAAGTCTAATTAATCCGTCATTAGCACATGTTTACTGTAGCACCACGTTGTCAAATCATGGACTAATTAGGCTTAAAAAATTCGTCTCGTAAATTAGTCGTAAGTTATGCAATTAGTTTCGTAATTAGTCTATATTTAATACTCCATACATGTGTCTAAACATTCGATGTGACAGGAATTTTAGGAGGTACTACAGAAACCAAACAGACCCTAAACAATACATGGAACTAAGATCTGTGCTAGTAATTCTGTTCTCTAGAAAATTTGCAGATGGCTTCTGTTAATTGTTCAGCAGCTGTGCTATTTATTGGTTGTATATAACCTTGGTGTTATAGTTTGCAGTCAACTGATTTGAAATGTATGAGAATGCAATTCATACTATATGTGGGTCTGTCAAAGTGTCGTACTGTATGTAGGGCCTGTCTAGTGTTTATTGTGTTCCTAGAAATGCACTCTACCATTCTTCAATTCCGATTACATTTTATCGTTATTGAGATACTCTGTGGTTAAGTGGCATTCAGTGTTGTGCTATTCAAGCTTAACTCATCCACCTGTTGTAAGTAGGGAATTCATTATCTTCTAATTAGTGTTATCTTTTCAGCCTCAATTGCCACCACAGATGGTAGAAATTCCTCGCAGCACCTTCAACTTTGATTTTGAGTATGAGAGAAGGATTCTTGCTGAGGCAGAGAAGGAGAACCCCAACTGGACTAAATTCGTGGTAGAAAGACAGGCACACCCTCCTGTGGCACAGCAGGCAAGATACATAGATCCTGCTATTTCTTTCTTTCTTTCTTTCACAAGTCTATTAATATCATTAACCATTACACGGCTACCATTAGCTAATGTTTCTACAAGTTCCTAGCGTGGGAAAAGGGTCTTAAGTTGTTTATAGACTTATTTTTTGTTATTGATGTTGGCTTAATTGCAAGCTTTCCTAGCGTGGCGTGTACCCACTGCTATAGTAATTTTGCCCTCGCACCATTTTTTTATAAAGGTTTTCCCAGCTTTTATAGAAAGCATACAAGAGGCCGTACAATGCAATCATGATGGGGCTACCAGCTTACAAAAGAGAACAGCAGTGCTCAAAACATGAGCAGCAAAACCACCTCTTTACACACCAGAACACAAATCTAAACATCAACTACTTCAAGGTATCTTCAAAAGATATGGTTCCGCAAATGGAATGTTGCCACCCAAGTCTTGACTTACTCAGCCTGCCCATCCATCCTGGAGCTGTCCTTCGGTCTTGGCAGAACTTGCCATTTCTGCAAAAATAACAAAAGTTTGTATGGACTCTCAGGGGGATTTGGGGAATTTATGCTCAATTGCCATTTTATTTCTAACAGTCCAGCGACCCCAAGCAATGATTGTGTAAAGAAAAGGCTTATAATTGTGGCAAGTAGCAACTGACTGACAAAGGCAGCCAGGACTCGTGAAACTCCTTCATGTTAGATGGCACCCTATCGCACGCCAATGATTCTTTGACGCAGTACCATATGAAGTTTGCCAAGACACACTGGAAAAGAACATGGTTGACATTCGTAGGTTTCCACAAAGAACAGAATTGCTGCACCCCTTCCACTTCTTTTGTTTTAGCTCAGTACCAGTCTGCAATCTGTCCTGAAAAGCCAACCATAGGAAGATTTTGATTTTCAGGGGTATTCCTTAGTTTCCTGACACTCGTACTGTTTTTCCTCATTGTCAATTTTTGTTGATGTCTGGTTTGCTGTATATGTGCGTTAGTTGAAAGACTAGAAGTATTTTCGAACTTGATTATTGAAGCAATAATAAATCAATACTGCAAATGACATTGCTGAACCTGTTGAAAGACTTGAATTTCTCTTCTCAGAAGGGCTTTTGATCACTTTGTGTAATTTGAATAGTCCAACCTTGCGATTCATTTTAGGTTCCTCACTACCCTTCGTCCGTTTAACATGATGCGTGATGCATGCCAGCCAGATGTTGGAGACAAATTCTATTGATAGAATTACTGACGTTCCCAGTTTCATTTTGCAGGCTAGACCAGCATCTTCAGGGGATCCAGTTGTCGACAGGTACGTCTCAATGGGGCTTGGGCGTGAAGCTGTCTCATTTGCGGTGTTGAATTATGGAGATAATCCAATGAAGGTATGCTCTTTCCCCTTTGTTGTATTTTCTTTAATACTGCTTTCAGCACCACTTAATCATGAAAAAATGGCTTTCTAATAGCTAAAGTTTCTTCAATGCTGATAACATAACTATGTACATCCGGATTTTTGGGCAATTAAATACACCTTTTCATGTTTCATCCACTAAGGACGCGTTTGGATAGACGCCCTCATGTGCCCACCCAAAAATTTGCCTTTGACCGTAGGCAGGATGTTTGGATCCCAGCTGGGCTTTGGCTTGCCCAGCATCGCACGGCCAACACGCAGTTCACTTTCCGGCCGATGCACGGCCAATTCCTGGGCTGCTGATTCAGCTGCCTAAATTTGGCCAGCCAACTATTAGGCAGGGCACATAATGGCAGTTACCAAAGGCACCCTAATTCTTTTCTTTCCAAGACTATAGTTGTCTTCTTGTCTTGTCAACATTATTATTTTTTGTCATGATCTTCAAAGAGATGAATCATTGAAATATTAGCCTGTTGGGAGTTTATGTTGCTCACTCACTCATGATTATCAACTGCCATTCACCAGTACTGATCACTTCACTAGTTCACTTAATATGCTTAGCATGTTTTTGACATGTACATCAGTTAAGCTGAGACAATTCCTGGTTCACAATTTAGCAAATTTACACTATGAAAATAATGAACGCTGAACATAGAAGCAAGGTCTTTTTTCCAAAGAGTTTTTGTAGGAATGAGAGAAAAAAATGCATTCCTTCTACAACTTGCCAATTTTTTGTGCAGAAAAGAACATTTTGCTGTTTGGTAATTGCTCATAAGTGGGGTACAGTGTTTGAATAAATAATATCAAACTGACAGGTACGAACCGTCTTATCTTGTGCCCAGGTGAAAGAGTTCGTGAAATCCTACAACATCCTCCACGAGATGGGCTTCACATCGCCAAATGTCCCCGAGCTGCTAGCCATCCACGACAACGACCCTGACAAGGTCATCCAGCGCTTGCTCTCCTCGCCATCCTGATCCCATAACAAGACGCCTCGCAGTTGTATACCGCATCCATGTACAGCCCTGCCCTATGCTGGCAACCATCACAGATGATGTGGTTCTACTTCGATATATCTACGTGTTAGCTGCCCCTAGCTCTGTGAACCGAGTAACACGATTTGTATGTTGTACTTGTATACCGTCACCCGTTTGGTGTTTTTCTTGAAAACATTTTTTGCACCGTTTCATTCACTGTAGCATGTTTCGTTTGTATTTGACAAACTTTATCCGATCATGGATTAACTAGGCTCAAAAGATTTGTCTCGTGATTTACAACCAAACTGTGCAATTAGTTATTTTTTTTACCTATATTTAATGCTCTATGCATGCGTCTAAAAATTAATGTGATGGAGAGAGAGTGAAAAAACTTGGAATTTGGAGGTGATCTAAACAAGGCCCACGTTTGGATCTTTTCTCAGCCTATCTATTACTGTACGACATGATTGACTGAGTGATGTTTCTCGTCGAGAAACGGCACGCACTTGTCGTAGTGAGTATATCCATTGGCTGACTAGTTCATCATTTTTCAGTGGCTGGCTAGTTCATCGTTTTTCAGCAGTTTCCTCGCACCGCTTCGCGTCCGCCGCCGAGCGTCGTCCTCTCATTGCTGGCTTGCGTACAGTCTCCACTGCATGGACATTCCACTGTTTGGTCAGAGCTTCAGAGGATAGATACAAGGCTACGGTAGCAGCGTCCGAAATCGGAATGATCCAAGTGTCCAACAAATGTCCAAAACATCTGTCGGTCGCTGGACTCCACTTCACAGTTCACACCAGTATCTCTAGTGACGGCACTGCCGCTTTGTCATGGCGTCGCGGCGGCGGCCGTCCTCTCCTTCCCCGTGCAGACGTGCAGCCAAGCTCCAGCTCAACGCTAGCAATCCCGAAGATAGTTTTTATTACTACGGAGGAGACAAATTTCCAGCTCAACAGCAGGAACTGTGCCGCCTATAAACGTGCCATGTCGCCACCGTTCTCTACACTACACATCGGCACGCACCGCCGCATCGGCGCATGCACATTGGTTGTCGGTGCACGATGAGGACCATATGGCCGCTGCTCCTCGTGGCGACGGCGCTGTGCTGCGCCTCCCCGGCGGCGAGGGCCGGGATCGGGCGCTGCAAGTTCCCTGCCGTCTTCAACTTCGGCGACTCCAACTCCGACACTGGCGGCTTCTGGGCCGCCTTCCCGGCGCAGCAGGGCCCGTTCGGCATGACATACTTCGGCAGGCCGGCCGGCCGCGCCTCCGACGGCCGCCTCGTCATCGACCTCATAGGCACGTACGGCTCTTGCGTACACGCATCGCGTGCTTCATATCCATCGCTTCTGTTTCTGAAAAAAAAAATCTGAAAAAAAGTTGGTGTTTGTCCGACCAACAGCGCAAGCGATGGGGCTGCCGCTGCTGAGCCCGTACCTGCAGTCCATCGGGTCGGACTACCGGCACGGCGCCAACTTCGCGACGCTGGCGTCCACGGTGCTGCTGCCCAACACGTCGGTGTTCGTCACCGGGACCAGCCCCTTCTCCCTCGGCATCCAGCTCAACCAGATGAAAGAGTTCAGGAACAGAGTGCTCGCCTCCAACGGCAACAACGGTATGCCACCACAGTACTGAACCCTGTCTCTTTCAGTCAAGCCTCTGAAGAGATGAAGACTACTAGAAAAATGCTCTGAACTTCAGAGTTCAGACAGGAAGGTTCAGAGATGCTTGGTTGCTTTGCAGGCCAACTCCCTCGTCCGGATGTCTTCGGCAACGCTCTGTATACAACTGACTGTTAGATTGATCTCCCAGCCAATAAGCCCAACGGTCTATTGGGCCTTGGTCACGCGCCCTGATTGGGGGCATCCAACCCTACATGGTTGGTGGGCCCCCGTCGCACTGCGCTATATATAGAGGTGGGGGGCCGGCGGCTCGAGGTACGAGGTTCACCGTGAGCCGCAAACCCCACCGATAAACCCTAGACCGATCTGAGAGGGCGTGCAGCCAGCGACGGGAAGCTCCACTGACTTCGCCGTCGCCACTGCTACGCCGTCGGTCTCCACTGCGTCGCCTCTCCTCACCGACCGTCGTTGCCCGTGTGCTGCCTCCATCAACGAACCTGAGATGGCCGGCTCCAGTTCATCCGCGACTCCCTCCGAGGGCTCAGGTTCAACACCAACACCTCTCTCTTTATCTCTCCTATTTTTCCCCTCTGTTCATCCCGTATTCAAAGAAACGAACCCTAGATCTACTGCTAGAGATCCTAAATGTATTTAACAATGGCATCAGAGCTAGTCTATCTAGTACGTGGATCTAGATCAGAAAAAACAATCGAAAGAAATCCAAAGAAGTTGGTCTGATTTTGTCAAGAAAGAGAAACCATAACCCTAACAGAAAGGGGACGGTCATTAGGGGCTTCGGCCGACATAGGGTTCGGTTGAACCCCCTAACCTCGATCCCTTCGAATCTGAGAAAAGATGAAGGTTCGGATGAAGAAAACCTAACCCTAACTCTAGAGAGCTCGGGAAAAGGAAAGAAAGAGAACTGATTTCAAATCGGAAAAGAATCCAAAATCAAATCAAAACCCTAACCCTAGCATGAACAGAGAAAGGATGGAGGGGAAGGGATCCTACCAGGGTCCTCTCCCCGCCGTCGTCACCGCCATGGTGCGGGAATGGGACCGCGCCGCCTCTGCGCGCGGGACAGAGCCGAGATCCGCCGCGGTCATGGCAACAGGGCACCACCATGCGGCCCCTCGACGGCGGCGTGCTCAGCCTAGGGCGAGCACGCACGCCGGCGAGAGGGCGCTGGGCGGAGCCCCTCCTCTTCTTCTTCCTTGGCCACCGCGGACGGCTGCTGCTGCGGCTGTTAGACGAGCGGCGCTGGTCGAATGAGAGAGAAGGGGAGGCAGAGAAATGTGGCTAGGGTTTTTCGGGTGGGTGCCGACCGACGCGGTTTTTATCCCTGCGAAATCGACGGACGACCGTCGGATCGCGATGAACGGTGGCGATCAATCGGGCCGGCGATGCGGCCCAGGCGGGCGCGCGCGTCGATCAGCTTTGCCGGCCCAGGCCCAGGTTGCGGCCTGGGTGCGGCCGGGCATCGCGCGAATGATGTGGGCTGGGCCGTTTTGGCTGTTGGGCCAACAGAAAAGGACTGGCAGAAAAAAAAGGCCATGCGGCTGGGCCGCTTGGGGCGCGCGCGTTGGGCTCCGCGAGCTGGGCCGCGCGTGCGTTGCTGGGCCGAAATGGCATATACACAGTATAGCTCGTGATTTTGTTTATTTATTTTTCCAGAAACTGTTTGCTTCATATTTGATGAGGTTTTGAATAGAATTTGATGTAAATCTCTGGCAATTTTGTCCAACGATAATTTTGTTCGGAGAACTGTATAATATTCTAACAGTTTCTGGAAAATATTATTAAAAGATTTATTAAAGTTTCCGCTGCGTACTTAAAAAATTGTTGCTTTCATTATTAAATTCGAACCAACGGGAGAATTTAATTTTGAAACATAGATAATTTTTACAGTTATTATAATATTGTTATTATTCTGACCAACGTTGATTAATAGCAATATTATAATATTGATGTTATTGTGGTTTTTTTGTTATGCATTATTTCTATTTCTGCCCAACGGTGATGTAGATTTAATGTATAAAATAATTGTATGTTTTAATTTTGACCAACGTTAAACTAAGGCATGCAATTGTTGTTGTTATTATTTGTGTTCTCACACTATTTGAATTGTGTTTTCAGGAGGATACAACTTAATGAGTTGTATCAAAGAGATCCCCACTCTAAAAGGTGATAACTATATTGAATGGAAGAAAAAGATAGACCTGGCTTTCATCCTCGCTGAGGTGGACTGGGTTGTCACCACACCGTGTCCCAGAGAACCTGTGGCATCGGTGAGGGAGACAGATGAGACTAATGCTGCATGGCAGAACAGAGAGCGGGACTTTGCTCCCGTAAAGATGTCTTTTGACCTTGAAAATAGAAAGTGAGTCACAACCAATAAGAAATGTTTGGCTGTGATAAAGAATACAATTGAGCATACAATAGTGGGCTCAATTCCAGACTGTGACACGGTCACAGAGTACCTAGAAAGAATAAAGAGTCAGTTTACTAGCTCTTCAAAGACATATGCAACCCAGCTGATCAAGCAGCTGGTTACAGAAAGGTACTCTGGTGGCGGCAGTGGCATTAGAGAGCACATACTGAAAATGAGCAATCTGGCATCTAAGCTCAAACCAATGGATTTGACACTCAAGGATGAGTTTTTTATTCATTTGATTTTTGCTTCTTTGCCCAAAGAATTTGACACCTTTATTGTTAATTACAACATACAGCCTGAAAAATAAGATTTAGAGAAGCTCATAGCCATGTATGTGCAGGAGGAGGAAAGAATAAAAGTTTCACAGGGTGGTACTGTCAACTACCTAAAAGATAAGAAAAAGAACTATAATAACAGCTCTTCCTCCAAGTCATCTGGAAAGGGTCACATGCAACAGTTTGAAGGGTTGAGATGGCGGACTAGAGGGGGGGTGAATAGTCTTTTCTAAAATTAATCGCGTCGGCTAACCGATACAAATGCGGAATTAAAACTAACGGTCTAGCCAAGACTATACCCCACTATATATGTTCACTAGCACCTTGCAAAGATAACAATTATGCAACAAAGGTGTCGGGCTAGTTAGAGCTCTCCTAAACAATTCTAAGAGCAAGGTTACACAAACATATGCCACTAGTATTTTAAGCAACAAGAGAGCTCCTACACATGCTAGTAAGCAAAAGCACAAAGCTAACGATGCTCACTAGCAATGCTCAATAACAAGGCAACCAATGCCTAATTAGAGAGCACAAATACTTAGCTACACAAACTAAGCAATGTGACTAACAAGGTTACTAAAACCAAATTAGCCACGCAAGGGAGCTACTTCTATGCTACACAAGCATGAAGGTAACTAGCAAGCTACACAAGCTAACTAATTACAAAAGCAACAACACAAGCTTAATGTATATGAAAGTAAACGCAAGCTTGTGTAATGGAGATGCAAACCAACGGGAAGAACAAGGTTGACACAATGATTTTTCTCCCGAGGTTCACGTGTTTGCCAACACGCTAGTCCCCGTTGTGTCGACCGCACACTTGGTGGTTCGGCGGCTAATTGGCATCACCCGCCAAGCCCGCATGTCGGGCGCCGCAAGAACCTACCCCTTGAGTGAGGGTAGCTCAATGACACGCTTTACTAATGTTGCTCTTCACGACTCCCGCGGGGCAAGCACAAGTGTCCCTCACAAGCACTTCTCCGGAGCGCCGCACAAGCTTCTTGCGCGCTTCGACGGAGACCACCACCAAGCCGTCTAGGAGGTGGCAACCTCCAAGAGTAACAAGCACCATCGGCTTGCAACCCGATCACCTAGTGCCACTCGATGCAACCTTACGATGCAATCGCACTAGAATCGCTCACTCACACAATCGAATGATCACTATCAAGTATATGTGTGATGAAGGGCTCCCAAGCACTCACAAGCATGGACACTAAGTCCCTTGAGGTGCTCAGCACCAGCCATGGCCGAAGGCCACTTCTATTTATAGCCCCAAGGGCTAAACTAGCCGTTACCCCTTCACTGGGCAACGATCGGGCCGACCGGACGCTCCGGTCGTGTTGACCGGACGCTGGACCTCAGCGTCCGGTCGTCCACAGACGGCCACATGTCCCGGTTCCAACGGTCACTTGACTTGACCGAACGCAGCAGCTTTCAACTGACCGGACGCTGAATCCCCAGCGTCCGGTCGTTTCCAGTAAGGTACCGACCTCGACCGGACGCGTCCGGTCACACTTGATCGGACGCAGCCAGCGTCCGGTCACACTCCAGCTTCTGCGTCATCGTACGTCATCCTGACCGGACGCAGCCTGCCAGCGTCCGGTGCATTCAGATCCAGCGTCCGATCAGTTGACCGACGCCAGCATCTTCGCGATCAGCTCATTTTCACTACTAACTTTTTCACCCTTGCACCAATGTGCAAACCACCAAGAATTTGCATCCGGCGTAATAGAAAATAGGCATTCCATTTTCCCGAAAGCGCCGAATCCCGCCGAGCTTCTCACCCCAGCAAACACCACCTCCTTTGTAAATGTGCCAACACCACCAAGTGTACACCACCATGTGTATGTGTGTTAGCATTTTCACAATCATTTCCCAAAGGATGTTAGCCACTCAACTTGCCACGCTACTCGATCCTAGCGACAATGCAAAGTTAGATCACTCAAGTGGCACTAAATGACCGATATGCAAACAAGTTTGCCCCTCTTGATAGTACGGCCATCTATCCTAAACCCGGTCATAAACTTCTCTACACACCTATGACCGGTGAAATGAAATGCCCTAGGTTATACCTTTGCCTTGCGCATTCCATTCCATCTCCTTCAATGTCGATGCAACACATGCACCAACACGATCAACAATGATATGATCCACTTCATATCATCACATGATCATATTGGTTCATCGATCTTGACTCTACTTGCTCTTCACCGTTGCTATCGTCCATCGGCGCCAAGTCTTGCTCAAGCTTCACCGCGACGCGGTCCATCACTCCAAAGCCTTTGACTTACCCTTCACGCTTGCAACCAATCCATCAAGCCAAGTCTTGTCTTGATCTTCTCCACCTTGATCACATGACTCAATGTCATGTCTCATGTGCAATAAGCTTCTTCATCATCACATGTGTGAGCTTTGCAACATCTCTAAGCCATTTTCACTTCTATGGCATATGTTGCTCACACACATGTACCTATGGACTAATCACCTGTGTATCTCACATAAACACAATTAGTCCACCTAGGTTGTCACTCAATTACCAAAACCAAACAAGGACCTTTCACAGTTTCAGAACAAGCAATTCCCAGTGGATAAAGAACAGTGTCTCTACTATAAGAAGACGGGACATTATAAGAAGAATTGTCCAGATTTCCTAAAGATGATTATGAAAAATAAAGGTGAGAACATTATTACGTTCGTAAATGAATCCTTGTATGTAAAGTTTTTAAAATCTACTTGGTGGATTGATTCAGGTGCAACTATTCATGTTGCTAATTCATTACAGGGATTCCGTTCGATGAGAACTTTGCAAAGAAGCGAAAGTTTCATTAAAGTCGCAAATGGAATACAAGTAGATGTTGAGGCCGTTGGCGATCTTCCGCTAGAGCTTGCTGATGGCTTCATACTTTTTCTTAGAGATGTTCTTTATGTACCTTCTTTGTAAAGAAACTTGATTAGTGTATCAAAGTTGGACCATGATGGTTATGATTGCTATTTTGGAAATGGCAAATGTTAGATATTGTTTAATAATAGATGTATTGGTCTTGCCTTCCGATAAGACGAGCTTTATTTGTTATCACTTCGTGAAAATGTGAATTCCGTATGTGATGTGAATGAGAATGTATCCTCATCGAACACTGCAAACAGAAAACGAAAGAGAGCTCACGATGCGTTGTCGAAATTATGGCACTGTCGTTTAGGCCATATTTCGAGGGGGGGAATAGAAAGACTAGTTAAGAATGATATTCTTCCTCCATTAGAGCTCTCAGATTTAGAACAATGTAGAGATTGCATAAAAGGAAAGTGTGTAAAGAAAATTAAGAAAGATGCCAAACGAAGCGCAGGAATTCTACAGATTATTCACACAGACATATGTGGTCCTTTTCCTGTGAAAAGTGTGGATGGTTATGATTCATTCATAACATTCACAGACGATTACTCTCGTTTTGGCTATATTTATCCAATTAAAGAAAGAACAGAAGCGTTGGATAAATTCAAAATATTTAAAGCAGAAGTTGAAAATCAGCATGATTTAAAGATTAAGATAGTCAGGTCTGACCGTGGGGGAGAGTCCTACGGTCGGCATACCCCATATGGACAAGTTCCTAGACCTTTTGCAAGGTTCTTATAGGAGAATGGTATAGTCGCCCAGTATTCAACACCGAGCGAACCTCAGCAGAATGGAGTAGCTGAAAGGCGTAACCGTACCCTGATGGATATGGTGCGTAGTATGATAAGTTATTCCACTTTACCGATGAGTCTATGGATGGAGGCGTTAAAAACCGCCATTCATATTCTCAATAGAGTACCAAGTAAGTCGGTGTCCAAAACACCGTATGAGTTGTGGACAGGAAGAGTACCCTCACTTAACCACTTGCGTGTGTGGGGGAGCCCTGCTGAGGCTAAAGTTTTTAACCCAAACATTGGGAAGCTAGATCCCAAAACAGTGAGTTGCCATTTCATTGGCTACCCAGAAAAGTCAAAAGGTTTTCGTTTCTACTGTCCTAACAGACATACAAAGTTTGTGGAAACGAGACACGTTGTCTTCCTAGAGGATAAAATGGTTAGGGGGGCATGGTAGCTCGAGAAATTGACCTTGAAGAGAAGCAGGTGTATACACCCACTCCGATCATTCATGAGCCATTTTTCTCACTACCTGCCGTTGCTGCACCAGCAGTACAAGACACGGTGGTGCCAGCACCTGTTGTTATCCCGCCTGTGGCAATAATGAATGATGATGAGGAACCTGTGTCTCAGGATCCTATAGAACCTATTGCCACACATGAGGGGGAGCAACAACAGTCTCAAATAGAAAATGTGACAAATGAGGAGGCCCCTAGAAGGTCTCAAAGAGTTAGAAAATCAGCTATTCCTGCTGATTATGAAGTGTACAACACTGAAGAATTTCAAATGGAGGATGATCCCACCTCATTTGAAGAAGCCATGAAAAGTGATCATTCATCAAAGTGGCTTGAGGCCATAGAAGATGAAATGAGATCAATGAATGTAAATAAAGTTTGGGATTTGGAGATAATTCCTAAAGGAGCCAAAACAGTAGGCTGTAAATGGGTCTACAAAACAAAACTTGACTCTCAAGGGAATATAGAGAGATATAAAGCTCGACTTGTGGCAAAAGGTTATACACAAAGAGAAGGGATTGATTACAATAAGACCTTTTCTCCAGTCTCATGTAAGGATTTCATTAGAATCATAATGGCATTAGTGGCACATTACGATTTAGAATTACATCAGATGGATGTAAAGACGGCATTTCTCAACGGAGAATTAGAGAAAAATGTTTACATGGCACAACCGAAAGGTTTTATCATAGAAGGAAAAGAACGTTTGGGATGCCGCCTAAAGAAATCCATTTATGGATTAAAACAAGCTTCAAGACAATGGTACTTGAAGTTTGATCAGACAATAAAGAATTTTAGGTTTAAAGATGATGTTGAGGACAATTGTGTCTACGCAAAGTTTAAGAATGGAAAGTTTATCTTCCTTGTCCTGTATGTGGATGATATCTTACTTTCTAGTAGTGATGTCAGTCTACTACTGGAGACAAAGAAGTTTTTGTCCTCAAAATTTGATATGAAAGATCTTGGTGAAGCTTCGTTCGTTCTAGGGATCGAGATTCACCGAGATAGAAGAAAAGGGGTATTAGGACTGTCACAAAAGGCATACATAGAAAAAGTCTTAAAGAAATTTAGTATGCATAAATGTAGTCCCTCACCTGCTCCTATAGTCAAGGGCGACAGATATGGGGATTTTCAATGCCCCAGAAACCAATATGAGATCGATCAAATGAAAGTGGTTCCATATGCTTCAGCTGTAGGAAGCTTGCAATATGCTCAAGTGTGTACGCGCCCTGACTTGACATTTGTTACCGGGTTACTTGGTAGATTCTAGAGCAATCCTGGAATAGAACACTGAAAATTGGTAAAGAAAGCCTTGCGTTATTTGCAAGGAACGAAAGGCCTCATGATGACGTATAGAAGATCTGATTCACTCCATATAGTGGGATATTCAGATTCTGATTATGCGGGAGATAATAGAAAATCCACGTCTAGATATGTGTTCACTCTCGTAGGGGGAGCTATTTCATGGAAAAGCTCAAAGCAAACCGTCACTACATCGTCCACAATGTATGTCGAGTTTGTAGCGTGTTATGAGGCAACGGGGCAGGTGAACTGGCTAAAAAAGTTCATATCCGGTTTGAAGGTGGTTGACGACATCAATAGACCACTGAAGTTATACTGTGATAATAATCCAGCAGTACAGTATGCTCACAACAATAGGTCAAGTAGTGCTGCCAAACACATTGACATAAAGTATTATGTTGTGAAGGATAAAGTCCGGGATCAAATGATAAGTCTTGAGCATATAAGTACCGAAAAGATGCTCGCGGATCCGCTTACAAAAGGCTTACCACCCAACGTGTTCAGAGAACATGTAGCCGGCATGGGTTTAAGGGAAAGCATATGATTCCTGGACTATAAAGGGTCCAAAAGTTAAAGTAACTATTTCAGATCAGAGACGTGCATTGTAGCTGTTGAATCTATCGGCGATTGACCGTGACGATGAAACATGCTCTATGCATTATCTGTGAAGAAATGAGTAAGGATAAAAGGATTGAACTTTAAAGTTTAAAGATAAAAGTAATAGTGAGATTAAGGGGGAAATGTTAGATTGATCTCCCAGCCAGTAAGCCCAACGGCCTATTGGGCCTTGGTCACGCGCCCTGATCGGGGGCGCCCAACCCTACATGGTTGGTGGGCCCCCATCGCACTGCGCTATATATAGAGGTGGAGGCCGGCGGCTCGAGGTACGAGGTTCACCGTGAACCGCAAACCCCACCGACAAACCCTAGACCGATCTGAGAGGGCGCGCAGCCAGCGACGGGAAGCTCCACTGACTTCGCCGTCGCCACTGCTACGCCGTCGGTCTCCACTGCGTCGCCTCTCCTCACCGACCGTCGCTGCCCGTGTGCTTCCTCCATCAACGAACCTGAGATGGCCGGCTCCAGTTCATCCACGACTCACTCCGAGGACTCAGGTTCAACACCAACACCTCTCCCTTTATCTCTCCTATTTTTCCCCTCTGTTCATTCCGTATTCAAAGAAACGAACCCTAGATCTACTGCTAGAGATCCTAAATGTATTTAACACTGACATCGGACAGAATGATTTTACCTCAAACCTTGGATCCCTCAGCGTCGAAAGCGTCAAGCGAAATGTACCTTCAATTGTCAACCAGGGCCTTGTTTAGATTACCCCAAAATTCCAAGTTTTTTCACTCTCTCTCCATCACATCAATTTTTAGCCACTTGCATGGAGCATTAAATGTAGGTAAAAAAAAAAACTAATTGCACAGTTTAGTTGGAAATCACGAGATGAATCTTTTGAACTTAGTTGGTCCACGATTGGACAATATTTACCAAATAAGACGAAAGTGCTACTATTCATCGGGTTGAAATTTTTCTCAATCTAAACAAGGCCCAGATCTCCTGGACAATACAGGTAAGTAGTGTAGTAGAATCATCTTGTACTTCAAGTTGAATTACTGAAATGATCAAAAGAAAAGAGGAGATTCAGTTGATTCCATTGTTCATGCATATTTTGTCTGACAGGACTTGTATAACATCGGAGCTCGCAACTTCATGGTGTTCAACATGGCGCCCGTAGGATGCTACCCAGCATTCCTCACGGAGCTTCCTCATGACAGCAACGACCTGGATGAATTTGGATACATGAAAAGCTACAATAGTGGAGCGACATACTACAACGAGTTACTGAACAGCAGCTTAGCCGAGGTCAGAAAGAAGCTGCAGGACGTGTATGTCGACAAGCATACCGTAACGCTTGAGCTGTTCCAACACCCAATGGCTCACGGTAAGCTCTTCTAAATATTTGTCACTGCGAATTTGGTTCACATTTACATCTGATAGAAAAATTGAATGATCTGGTATTCATCTCAGGGCCGAAGTACTCCCTCTGTCCCAAAATAGAAGGCATTCTCACTTCCCGAGAAGTCAGCTTTTTTAAACTTTGACCAATTATATATAAAAGAATATTAATAATTATAATACATAATTACTATCATTAGATAGATCGTTGAATATACTTTCATAATAAACTTATTTGGAGATATAAATGTTACACGTATTTTCTATAAATCTAGTTAAAGTTGAGAAAATTTGATCTGTACCTATCCCATAACGTCATCTATTCTAGGTGGGATGGAGGGAGTACAGGACTAGAGCTTGCTGTGGATACGGGGGTGGAACATACAATTTCAATCAGGATGTTCACTGCAGAAACAGCAAGGTAGTGAATGGCAAAACTGCAATGGCAGGGCCTTGTGGAGACCCGCAAAACTGTCAGCTGGGATGGGATACATGCCACTCAAGCTGCAAATAACAAGATAGCCTATGCAGTGATCAGCGGCTCCTATTCGTATCCACCTTTCGATCTTTCGAAGCTATGTAGCCCTTAGGCATCATCTAGTCAGACATACAGTGTTGTTTAAACCATGATATCATAACAGAAGATAGCAGCACTGATGTCTTAGGACATCACATCTTACTGCAAAGGCTGCAAATACAGTAAGTTTCAATTTGTTCTCAACATTTTCTAAGGGCTAATGATGATAGATCCACCTTGTTAATCAACAGTTTACTAGGAATTGAATCTTACAAAAGTAAGAAACCATTGCAAGCAAAAAGTAACCACCTGCCACAATTTACCAAGGCACATTCCAAGCATGCATTCAGAAAGCAGGCACCATCATCAGCAACCACATCGCGAAGAGAAGCATAGATCAGTGCATTACTCTGAAACAGATAGGCATAGTTCATTGATAGCGTTACCACACAGGACGAAACTACAAACTTTTGACGAGAACAGATCCTAAACGCAGACCTAGAACATGACGAGAATAGATATACTGAACACCTACAGTAGTGGCAATCACGCGTGGCGAGCGAAACGCAAACGCCTAAGCGCGCTCCCCGCGGATGCGGCGGGCGAGCTGGATGTCCTTGGGCATGATGGTGACGCGCTTGCCGTGGATGGCGCAGAGGTTGGTGTCCTCGAAGAGCCCGACGAGGTAGGCCTCGGCGGCCTCCTGCAGCGCGGCGACGGCGGAGGACTGGAAGCGGAGGTCCGTCTTGAAGTCCTGCGCGATCTCGCGGACCAGGCGCTGGAAGGGCAGCTTGCGGATGAGCAGCTCCGTGCTCTTCTGGTACTTGCGGATCTCGCGCAGCGCGACGGTGCCCGGGCGGAAGCGGTGCGGCTTCTTCACGCCGCCGGTCGCCGGGGCCGACTTCCGCGCCGCCTTCGTCGCCAGCTGCTTCCTCGGCGCCTTGCCGCCGGTGGACTTGCGCGCCGTCTGCTTCGTGCGGGCCATTCGGGGTGGGAGTGGGTGATTTGGGCTCGGAAACAAGAGAGTTTTGGGAGATTTTGGTGTGCTGCCTGGAGTGGTGATTCGGCGGGGGGTTGGGTGCGTTTAAGTAGCGGTGGGATTTCGAGAATTGGCGCGCGGCTTGAAATTTCTTTGAGGTTTTGGGCAAAAATTCGGGGGGTTGGAGGGATCCGGGGAGCGCGACCGCGGCGCCAGCGCTCGCGTGGGGGTCGGCGATATGGGAGCCCTTGGATCAGGGTGGATTTGACGGCGGGGATGCCTCCTGCAGCGCTGCCACGGATCGCGATCCGCCCCTGCCAGCCGCCGTGCGTGGTGTTGGACTGTTTGGGGCTTTGCCTGGCTGCCAATGGCCCATTTCAAACGTGCTCATAGTATCTTGCAGCCTGTTCGCTTGCTCGTAAACGATCGTAAATTTTCAGTTAGGAACAGTGTTTTTCTCTCACACCAAACCAGCCAGCAGTAAATAATCCACAATCGTTTACGGCCTCCCGAACAGGCTGTTGATTCTAAAAACAATACCACGCACGGCTACTTAGGTAGCGTTTAGTTCCCAAAAAATTTCAAGATTCTCCATCACATTAAATCTTTGGACGCATGCATGAAGCATTAAATATAAATAAAAAATAAAACTAATTACACAGTTTAGACGAAATTCACGAGACGAATCTTTTAAGCCTAATTAGACTATGATTGGACACTAATTGTCAAATAACAACAAAAGTGCTACGGTACCATTTCACCAAAAATTTCGCCAACTAAACAAGCCCTTATAATCGAAGCTTTAGAATAAGTCAAATGTCCTCAGGTCCACATGGGTTTATTATGAAAATAGATTTCATTATTATTCTAATAGTACTTATTACACAACCTAAATATTATTGTTTTTATAAATTTGATCAAAAGTGATATTAATTGACTTATCAAAAAAGAAGAATTACATTATTTTAGGCCTCGTTTAGTTCCTCCCCTAAAGTTTAGTCCCTATCACACGTATGCTTGGACACATGCATAGAGTATTAAATATAGACTAAAAAATAACTAATTGCACAGATTGTGACTACTTCGCGAGATGAATTTTTTAAGCCTAATTAGTCCACGATTTGACAACGTGGTGCTACCGTACATATGCTAATGATGGATTAATTAAGCTTAATAAATTCGTCTCGCGGATTACTGAGGACGTCTGTAATTTATTTTATTATTACTATCCAAACACTCCCATGTGACAACCCCATGTAACACCCAATGTGACACTCCTAAATTTTAGCCCCTGAATTTAAACACCAGATGGAGGAAATATGTTTAGTAGCTAAGGTCAGTTTGGTTCCCAAGTAAGCTTTGCCAAGCCTAGCCAACAAGATCAAGGTTAACTTACCAGCATGGGTGAGCCTGATTGGCTCTCTTATGATAACAAGGATTTTTCTTGCCAGCATAAACTCTATGTAAGCTTGTCTACCAACCAAATTGTTATCCCTTAGGCTCCATTTGGATGTAGATATTGAGCTGCTGGAATTGAATTGGGTTGTAATACCAAATCAGAGTAGTATTGAAAATGAGTTGCAAAACCAATACTGTTGTTTGGATGCATATGATATTGCTAGTTGGAATTTTGTAACGTGGCAAATACTGATTCATGTTTGGATGTCATTTGATGGAATTGGCAAATGCACATGGCTTCTCCACCGCACCTGCAACCCAGCCCTCAAGTCGCTCCACCTCCCATCGTCGGTGGATCTGAGGAAGGACCACCGCGACGGGAAAATGAAACTCGATGGGGGAGCAGCGGTGATGGAGGAGAAGGGAGCTCGACGTCGACGTTGAGGAGTTGCCTCGCCATAGGTCATAGTGGATCTGAGGAGGGAGCTCGACGGCGGGGAAGGAGCTGCCGGAGCTGGGGAAGAAGAGGTGGTCGGAGTTGGGGAAGGAGCTGCCGAAACTAGGGAAGAAGAGGTGGCCGGAGCTGGGGAAGGAGACCACAACAGCCGGACCTCCAGAGATGGGGAAGAAGGAGCCCATGCACGGACGAGCTCCGCACGGAGAGGGTTGCGATGACTCACGATGGGGGCGACGGGGCTCGCATGCAGACTGCTTACGTGATGGAAATCGGCGGAGGTTGGGACGGCGCGAGCGAAGAGGGAGTCGTCGGGGCTTGGCTCGGGGGCGGCCGGTGGTGTTGGGGTCAGGGTCAGGAGAGCTGTGAGGGAGGTGTCGGGGCCAAGGAGTGGAGGGCGGTGCTTGGCTCGAGGGCGGCCGGTGGCATCGAGGTCGGGAGAGCGGCTAGGGAGACGTCGGGGTCCCCAATTCCACTCAATACAGAGGGGTGAGGCTTTGTATTGGGAGAGGCCAGTTTTGGTTATAGTCCAATACCAAGGTATTGGAGTTCCAATTCCAAATATCAATACCAAGGACATCCAAACAGCAAAATTCAGGAAACTTAATTCCAATTTCCAATTCTAGGCTCCAATATCTACATCCAAACAGGGTATTATCGTATTCTAACTGAGCGAGGTTAGGTGAGGTGGAGAAAGCCAAACATACCCTAAATTTGCTTTGCTAGGAAAGCTAGCCAACCGCAATAAGCAAATCCTTGATGAGGTAGGTAAGCTAATTTAGCTCTCTTGCTCAAGCAAAACAAAAAAATCACCAATCAAGGCTCTCCCATGTAAGAAATTAGTAGCTTTGCAACCTATCAGAGAGGCTTGCAAAGGGCGCTACGACTTCATT
The DNA here is from genome assembly GCF_019320115.1 of Miscanthus floridulus. Classification (NCBI taxonomy): domain Eukaryota; kingdom Viridiplantae; phylum Streptophyta; class Magnoliopsida; order Poales; family Poaceae; genus Miscanthus; species Miscanthus floridulus. The sequence continues at coordinate 22,835,212 of NC_089597.1, forward strand.
TGAGAAAAGCCAGAGGCATCAAATGGATAATGCATTGTAGCAAGGAAGCCACTCCATCGTTCAAGATTATGTATGTTTCCATGTTAATTTTGCGCTAGGCATATGAAATGAATAAAAAGCAACGTATCTTTCTAGGCCAAGTGTAGGAATCACAAAACTTGCAGGCAACACTGTGAGTTTTAGGAGCCTAGGCCTTTCACGCATATGTGCCCTGTAACTTATGTCAGAAGCTTGCATTTACCTAGCATTAGTGAAGTTCTCATTGGAAATGTACATACATCATGAACTAAATGCGATGCTAGCCATGTTGCGCATGTATTTGCTGATACATGGGGGCCATGCTACAAAAAGGCTTCAAATGCTCTTAATGCTCCAAATGACCCAAACTCCTAAGCTTGTAATCCATTTCATCTTCAACCATGGCCATTGATGTAAATAAAGTACCAGATCAAGGAAGTGGATAGCTGTGGCAGAACCACCTAATCTAATGCCTCCTAGAAGTGCTTGTCTTCCATTAGACACTAAGCACTCGAATAAGAACATTGAATTACTTGGTTTCATCGGGCACACCCCAAGGGAGAACCCAAAAATCCACATTTTTCTATCAGGATCACAAATGAGAGAATAAAGCTTACAGCATTCTTAATAATTTCTTACATCACTTTTAATACCACATCATAGTATAATATTTATTAGTATAACAGCGGAATGTAATCATATTATCAGAGTTATGGATAATTTAATTTAATAGCGTAATATAAACATGTGATCGGAATTACAGCGGAAATAAATATTTATTCATGACATGATGAAGCATTGATATATAAACAATGACAACCGATTATAAAAACTTATATCTAGAAAACATTTAGTGAGAGTTATAAATAAAAACTACGATCGTGGCGTAAAGGAATCATCGATGAGCCTACCAGGAGGAGTCTACACACAAGAGTCAGCTCTAGCATCCGCCTGACACCTGCAACAGGGGGAATAAAACCCTAAGTACTCAATTGTACTCAGCAAGACTTACCCGATAGGAGGAAAGAAAAGACTCCATGGATATGCAAGGCTATCTGGCTTGTGGATTTATTGCATCTGCAGGAAGCATTACTAAAAGTGCGTCCTTATATTCGATTTTTATTAGTAGTGCATTAGTTCGTTACCAACCATTCTATGTAAGCACCTGTACTACTTTTAAGCAGGTGGTAAGCAATCAGAATTCCTTTTCTCCATCTTTCATCTTTCAGTTCTTACTACGGTGCTAGAGGTAAGACAAGTCATACCGACTCGGTGGTGATTCACGAATCAATGTCCCTAGCTAGGTACCACAAAAACACACGACCTGCTTGTACCTCGGGCACAAGCAGAACCAACCCATCACCCTCCTATCCTGGGTGTCCAGGTTCCCGTCCAAACTGGGACTCCTAGCCTCTGCCCCTAAGTCCTGGACTCAGTGCGGTGCAAGGACCTCCTAATCCAAAAACCGCCAAGATAGTCGGTCCAGAAAGAGCCGGATTCACGATAAGAGAGCAACAAGTCTTCCGAGCGCCCATACACAAGTATGTGCTCAGGATAATAAATCTGCGACTTGCCTAGCGTCCATTGCAACGGTCGGTCCTTAACCGACACAGATAAGGAAAGCAGTGTAACCAAGCTATGCCCTGCGTCCGCGGTGACACAATCTCTTACACCCACCAATACCTAAACCATATCCCTGCCTGGTCACCATTTATCATTTCCACCATTTATATTTTCCAAGTGATAATAATACAGTAATATATTTCCCTATATCTCGCGAGTGACAGCCAATCACTCGACTGCTACCGGAGTCCTATAGCATAGCATTCTACATGATCCTGTCATGCTAGTAAGACTCATAGGATAAAGATATATATATATGCAAGTGGGTTTCAATCAACTCCTTAAAACTTAATGCACAAATATAATTTAAACTTCAGAAAGTAGGGGTTATGCACCGGGGCTTGCCTAGGTAAGATATATTAAAAAGTTAGTATCTGTATCTTCAGATCATCCACCATCAACTGAATAGAAAGCCCATTACATCATCTCCTAGAGGGAATACCATTACACCATCTTTGGAGTCCCAATCATCCTTCAATTGATCCGTTGAGCCATCATCATACCTATATGATATGCATTGATGCAAATGCATAGATGTAAATAATCGACGACAGCCAAAATGCTTAGAAATCCGATTATGTCTCACAGGCTAACGACATAGCTCTAACGCTGGTCTACGTATCCATGTTGTCGAATAAGGTGTTACTTTCCAACAATTGTTTTAGTTATACAAACCCAAGTTGTTTTTATTCCGTTCTATCAATTTAATCTTTATTTGACATAGGACATCATTATCTATCTAGCAAACTAATTATCCTGGAGCTACAATAATTACACTGAGTACCTAATATTGCTAGGAACCTACTGTAGAAATTTCAGATCCAACACTATTACCAATTTACCACGGAGATTCCTACAAGTTTTCCTTTTAACAATATTAAGTACCTTAAATTAATTATATAGCTTCCAAGAATATTATCAAGCTATGTGAACAAAATATACTAACAGGTAGATCATGATTTTAGGAGACTAACAAAATTAGTTTTACAATTTTTAGATAACTACACAAATTTATATTGATTTCACAAGTCCATTCCCAAAACTAATTTAGTTAATCATTTTAGAAAACTGAAGGAACTAGCAGCCCAAATTGGCCCAGTGGAGAACGGCGGTACCAGGTCGGAAGTGACACCCAACCGCCCTAGGCGCAAACTAACCAAGGCCGGCAGCGCGACACGGCCCCAGACGCACGCGCTGGCCAGGCGGCAAACGGACCGCCGCCCAGTGCGAGCTGGCCGGCCCATGCGTGGACGAGCGTGGCCCAACGCGTAGCGGGGCGCGAGCGGCCCAGTCAAGCCGTGAATCCCATCCAGCATGGGTGGGCCACTGGTCCACACGCAGAAACAGGCCGGCCCAGGAGGGGAGGCCCAGCGCGGGACATATATTTTGCAAATGAGACCTCGTTGTCTTTCAAATTCTCATTATGACTGTTGACACTATTTATTGCAATCGCACATTTTGCATTTAGGGCCCCGAAGCTACTCATCTTCGCATTTCCAAGGTACCCAACCTCCCCAGGAACAGAGCACGGCACCGGGCTTGCGACCGGTAGCCAAACCCGGTCGGAAGATGCTCGATGGCGGTAGGACGCTAGCCGCGAGCGGTGCAGTGCCAGCACGGGGTCCGCGCGGCCACGTAGGACCACAACGGCCCATGGCAAGGGCGGCGGCATGTAGGAGCATGTCTGCCCACTTTGCAGACATGGATGGCGGCAATGGCGCGCGCACTCCGGTGGACCTACGCTCTCTAGGAAAGGTGGAGGTCGCGAGATAGCATCGGGGGCTCACCGCGGATCCTGTTGAAGAGACGGTTGGAGCGAAGGGCGGTCGAGCCGGCCTGGCCACGCAGGAGCGACCAGGGCAGCGACGCTCCAAGGCGAACATGGCCATGTCACCACATCCCCGGTGAGGACCCTAGCCGAAGGAAGGTGAGCACCCGATAGAGGGGGTCAAATCAAGACTACCGGTGCCAACAATCGAACCACTACCGATGATTAGGGCCTTACCCCAATTGCGCCCTGCTCCGGCGGTGAGCTAACCGGTGGTGATGGAAATGCCAAATTGGCCGGCAACAGTGCACCTCTAGTTCTCGATGCGGGTTGGGCGTCTAGCTAGCTTCCCAAGTGAGCTGCAGGTGCAAGGAATTGGATTGGGATTGCCCGAGCTGTGCAAAATTGGAAGGCGGAGGCAGCTCATGTGCGTGGGTGATGGCGCAGCGGTGGCGCGCGTACGTGATCAGGAGGGCATGGGCCGATGGAGGTGGTAGCCTGCAGTGCTCGGGCATGGCATGGGCGCGCTGTGGAGTCATGAAGGAGCAGGGAGGGTGGCGCTGCGGGCTTGCATGCTCTCGTGGGGCGCCTAGGCGGCAGTGAGGCACGGAAGGAGCGGTGAAGGAGCAGCCAGTCCGATGCGGCCGCGGAGCACGCGCGCGCGCGAGGTGGGGAAAAAGGGATCGGCGATGGGGGCGGTTGGCACGGCACGGCGACGTCGGCATGAGTCAGGCAGAGGGAGGGAGAGCGGACTGGACCGTGTACGCGCCATCATCAACATAAACGCGACAAGGGAGAGACAGGGTGGCACGACATAGCATGGCTGGTAGCGGCATGCTAGCACACACAGGGAAGTGACAGGACACGATGTGGCCAGGGAAGGCAGTACCACATGCTCATTTACAGACGCCCCTGCGCGACAGAGATGGCATGGGAGTGAAGGACAGTGACGCGGACAAAACGACGCGCTGGGGTGCAGAGCCACGACGGAAGACGAGACGGTGCATAATTGCAAAGCAAGGCGAGTACGCTGAACGTCGTGCTAGGAAAAGTAAATGAAGCTACTGCGCTATTACTCGTCTATTATGTGCTGAACAAAATAAACCCGTGAGTACATATATATATCGTTCTATTTATTAATGGATTTTATTTTATTTTAAAAAATTGCTTTTCATGCTTAATCTAATAGAACAAACCATTCGCTAGCATCGTCGTTTGACATTCCTAAATATCTTTACGCACTGAGTAATTTAACTTGGGCATTTATTCGAGTCCATAAAACTAGGTCACCGGATTCACTTATCACATCAAGTATATTTAAATCCAAAAATTCTGAGAAACTCGTTTCGAAAATTTGACTTAGGCCTAAATCGCGGTGCTGAACGAGCTCATAACACTAGGGGTGTTACAACCAACCCCCCTTAAAAACAATCTTGTTCCGAGATTCGAAGCAAGAACTAGAAGAGAGGAAATGCGATTACATTTCATAGATCATGGATTACACGAAAGATTACATGACTTTGAATGCTAAACCACACGGGGATCTAGGGATACATGGTTAAGAGCAACCGGGTACAACCGAGACTTAATCCAGAAGTCGAGATAAACGAGGGCAATGGAGAAACAACAAGATAATGATGATCCAGAACATGGTGTATAACCAACATATCCAAAAATAGTCGACTGAGAAGTCAAACATCGTGAACCCTAAGATCGAACTAACCAAAGGGAACTTGAACTTCTTCGATGAACCGGATCCTTTCTTCTCCTCTGGTTACACCATCACCTCAGACTAACGAACCTAGCTTCACAATGTCGATTGAATTTCATAACTCTACTCCGAATGCGAGGGGAATGGGGATGAAGAAGAAGAGCAAGGACCAAGGGCATCTTATATAGGTGAACGGAGGGGGCATGACACACCGGGAGCGGAGGCGGTGTGGATGGGATACACAGATAGTTCATGCTATGGGGGTAAACATAACCATGGTGCGCTCCCTGCACAAGTGAGTGGGTGGGAAATAAAGGAGAGGAGATAAGAGGGTTGTAGGGTCGAGATGGCAGACTAGAGGGGGGTGAATAGTCCTTTCTAAAACTTAATCGCATCGGCTAATCGAAATAAGTGTGGAATTAAAACTATCGGTCTAGCCAAGACTACACCCCTCTATCTATGTTATCTAGCACCTTCCAAAGATACTAATTAAGCAACAAGGGTGCTGAGCTAGCTAGAGCTCACCTAACCAATTCTAGAAGCAAGGTCACACAAACCTATGCCACTAGTACTTCAAGCAACAAGGGAGCTCCTACACATGCTAACAAGCAAAAGCACAAAGCCACCCAATGCTCACTAACAATGCTCAATAACAAGGCAACCAATGCCAAATTAGATATCGCAAATACTTTGCTACACAAACTAAGCAATGTGACTAACAAGGTTTCACAAACCAAATTAGTCACGCAAGGGAGCTACTTCTATGCTACACAAGCAAGAAGGTAACTAGTGAGCTACACAAGCTAACTAATTACAAGAGCAACTACACAAGCACAATGTATATAAAAGTAATCACAAGTTTGTGTAAAGGGATTGCAAACCAACAAGAAGAACAAGGTTGACATTGTGATTTTCTCCCAAGGTTCACGTGCTTGCCAACATGCTACGTCCCCGTTGTGTCGACCGCTCACTTGGTGGTTCGGTGGCTAATTGGCATCACCCACTAAGCCCGCACATTGGGCACCATAAGAACCTACCCTAAAAGTGAGGGTAGCTCAATGACACAGTCAACTAGAGTTGCTCTTCGCGGCTCCCACGGAGCGAGCACAATACCCCTCACAGAGCTCTTCTCTAGAGCACCACACAAGCTTCTTGCGGGCTTCGACAGAGACCACCACCAAGCCATCTAGGAGGTGGCAACCTCCAAGAGTAACAAGCACCACCGGCTTGCAACTCGATCACCTAGTGCCACTCGATGCAACCTCACGATGTAATCGCACTAGAATCACTCTCTCACACAATCGGATGATCACTATCAAGCATATGTGAGATAGAGGGCTCCCAAGCACTCTCAAGCATGGACACAAAGTCCTCCAAGGTGCTTAGCATCTGCCATGGCCGAGACACCCTTCTATTTATAGCCCCATGGGCTAAACTAGCTGTTATCCCTTCACTGGGCATTTTTTGGGTTGACCGAACGCGCCGGTCATATTGACCGAACGCAGGACCTCAGCGTTCGGTCAATGGATGCTCGCCACGTGTTGCCTCCATTCAACCTCAGTTGCGTGATCTCAACGGTCAAGTGATGACCGGACGCAGCTGCTCAAAGTGACCAGACGCAGCAACCCTAGTGTCCGGTCGTTTCCAGTAAGGTACCAATCGCGACCGGACGCAACATCAGTGTCCGATCCTTCTCCACCTTCTCTGCGTCGCCTACGTCATCGTACGTCAGCCTAATCAGACACACCCTGCTAGTGTTTGGTCACTTTTAGCGCCAGTGTTCGGTCAAAGACCGACGCCTGCATGCTCTCTGCCGCCACTGACCGAACGTAGGACTCCAGCATGCGATCACTGCGTGACTAGCGTACGGTGCACTCTGTGAAATCCTATCTTTTCTGTATAGGGCACCAGTGGCACCATCGGACTGCTCGCACTCTACGGGCGAACACTCCACCGGTGGAGTTCCTAACCCTTCTCGCCTCCGTTTCATCGCCGAGTTGATCCACATCAACTCCAACTTCATCTCCTTTATAAATGTGCAACACCACCAAATGTACACCATCATGTGTATGTGTGTCAGCATTTTCACAATCATTTTCCAAAGGATTAGCCACTCAACTTGCCACACCACTCAATCCTAGCGGTGATGCAAAGTTAGATCACTCGAGTGGCACTAGATGACCGATATGTAAACAAGTTTGCCCCTCTTGATAGTACGGCCATCTATCCTAAACCTGGTCATAAACTTCTCTACATACCTATGATCGGTGAAATGAAATGCTCTAGGTTATACCTTTGCCTTGCGCATTCAATTCCATCTCCTTCAATGTCGATGCAACACATGCACCAACACGATCAACAATGATATGATCCACTTCATATCATCACGTGATCATATTGGTTCATCGATCTTGACTTCACTTGCTTTTCACCGTTGCCTTTGTCCATCGGTGACAAGTCTTGCTTAAGCTTCACCACCATGCGGTCCGTCGCTCCAAAGCCTCTAACTTGCCCTTCACGCTTGCAACCGGTCCATCAAGCCAAGTCATGTCTTGATCTTCTCCACCTTGATCACATGACTCAATGTCATGTATCATTTGCAATGAGCTCCTTCATCATCACATGTGTGAGCTTTGCAACATCTCCAAGCCATTTTCACCTTCATGGCATATGTTGGTCACACACATGTACCTGTGGACTAATCACCTATGTATCTCACATAAATACAATTAGTCCACCTAGGTTGTCACTCAATTACCAAAACCACACAAGGACCTTTCAATCTCCCCCTTTTTGGTAATTGATGACAACTCTACAAAGATATGGAAATTAAGCTCTTTTGGATTCATGTTGCTTGCCCAAACAATTTTACCATGTGTAAATGATTTTGGACAAGTACCACAAACCTGAAATGGTAGTATTAGCTCCACCTACATATGTGCTAGAGTGTTTGTTTTGAAGCTCGCACATATGCATAGATTGAAATTATGGGAGAGTAATTACTACCAAATGATGCTAAGGTGTATAGAGTAAACCTTTGAAGTGTGATACCAATCGGAGTTGCACCTTTAAGTTCATCCTTAGCACCATGGTTAGCTAGATATCACTTGGAAATAAAATCACTAGATACCTCGTGAGATCAACATTAAAACTAAGGTACTAGCATTACTTGAAAAGCATACCAAGTGTCTAGCTATCATCCTATGCATGCTAGTTTTCATTTCATCAATCAAATTCTACAACTAACATACTTCACACAAGCATGCATATTGAATTTAAGAACTTATGCAATGCAAGCAAGCACATGAATATGCACATATCAAATGCAATCAATCAAGGTTCATGAGTTTGCTCCCCCTATTTGTGTGCTTCTCTTGTACAAGAATTTTGATCCATCTCTTTTCTTCAATGTTGCTCCCTCTTTGTCTATGTCTATGTCCAACCTCTACTTCTTTGTTTCAAGCTTTCATATCTTATCTCCCCCCTATACAATCTCAATCTTAAAGCTTTCATATCTTTGTACAATCTCTCCCCCTTTGTCATCAATTTTCATAAAAGGTGTGCTTCTCATTTATGCAAAGGTATGCATTTGGGGTAGATGGTTGAAACTTGAATCTTGCATTTTTTATGGACGTCACTTGATTGTTGGAATGACACCACTTGTAGATACCACTTGTAACTTGTACCACTTGTATCTTGTGTAGGGCTTCTTGAGATACCACACATAGGATCTTTGATCTTGATATCAATTTGTGGGACACCTCTCCCTATGTGATAGTATGGGTCCTCCATTTGATACACTTTTGCTCTTGTAGGTGAGGGATGCATACTTCATTTGATGATCACTTAAAGTTGAGGATCACTTGTGGAACCACCGTCTTGCGTGATTGATACCATGTGAAGATGTGATACCACTTGAAAGAATCTTCTAGTATGGAACCACTTGTAGGATTTATCAATAAAAACCATTTTTTGAACATTTGCTATCTTCATGAGTACCACTTATAGGATATTACTTATGAGTTGATCAAGACATCACTTGTGAATTTGATGAAATACTTGAGTCTAGATACCATTTGAAACAAACAAACTAGATATCCATTTGCATTGTTGTCTTGTGCTTGTACTCTTATCACTATTATGAGCTTCTATGGTTGACTTGAACTAAATTGATTTGCCTAAGTTTCTAAGTCCAGTTTGAACCAATGACAAGCTTCTTCACACCTCTTACAAGGGTTATCTTGCCAATGTTGTACTTATCACTTATTGGCAATCCAAATTAAATCAAGTACTTGGGTTTACTAGCTCATGAACAAATTCATATACTAACCACTAAATCAACTAATTATTCAAGCAATAGTGGTAGGTTATGAATTTAAACATTTCATTTGTTATGTATGATCCTGTGAAGTATGAACTATATGCACTAACCGCATACTAGTAAGGGATGAAATGATCATGCACATTACAATGATACCTTTGCTATGTTGGAGTAGAGGATAGTCATATAGATTCCAATTCATTTCTCCAATAGCAATGTGAAGTCCAATTATAAGCTTGGTGAAGACCAATAGACACCATTTTGAATTCCACTCTTCACCCATATGATATGAAATACCACTTATGATCAAGTGCACTTTCTTGTTGTGGTTGGCTTGCTTCATCTTTTGATCTTTGCTTGCATGAGAGAACTATTTGGAATACCACTTGAAATATCATGACTAGCTCTCTTTTGGGTGTTGCTTGCTTTTCTTAATCAATCCTTTTGATTGCACCAATACGATCAACAATGATATGATCCACTTCATATCATCACGTGATCATATTGGTTCATCGATCTTGACTTCACTTGCTTTTCACTGTTGCCTTTGTCCATCGGCGCCAAGCCTTGCTTAAGCTTCACCGCCATGCGGTCCGTCGCTCCAAAGCCTCCAACTTGCCCTTCACGCTTGCAACCGGTCCATCAAGCCAAGTCATGTCTTGATCTTCTCCACCTTGATCGCATGACTCAATGTCATGTATCATTTACAATGAGCTCCTTCATCATCACATGTGTGAGCTTTGCAACATCTCCAAGCCATTTTCACCTTTATGGCATATGTTGGTCACACACATGTACCTGTGGACTAATCACATGTGTATCTCACATAAACACAATTAGTCCACCTAGGTTGTCACTCAATTGCCAAAACCACACAAGGACCTTTCAAGGGTGCGCTCAATGAGGGAGGCATGCGGGCGATCGTGTCACCAAAAGAAGAAAGAAAGGAGAGGGAAGGGGGGTCCGGTATGAGGGATGAGGCATGAGAGTCAAGAGTCGACCAGATGCTAGGAAAAGAAAAGGCGCACAATGTACCAGGATGGTGAGTGCGACACGAGGCCACGACCACGTGAAACGGGGTGCTAATGGGCCTGACATAGACGGCGTTCACAAGGCATGCAGTGAATAACTCGGCATGCATAGTGTGGTCAACTAAACATAGGCTTGGGACGTGACGTCCACTCTGTCTTTTTCAATTACTCCTGATTATCCACTACTAACTTTCCTTACTACTCTTCTTTTTCTTTCCTTTCCTTGACCACATTCGTCTTTCATGCAGACTAAGACCATGTCATACGTTCTTCCTCCAAAACCACCTCCTCTTGTTTACCTTGCAAGAATGCTATTTCATCAACCCATTGTGGATTTCTTGTTTGAACACCTGAATATTTCCAAGGAAATTATTTTGTAGCAAAAGCGGTATGGTGGTGTAACTTGGTAAAGGTACTGGGCCAACAACCTCGATACCAGCGCATGCCGAGCAGTGTCACCATGTGGCAGCTGTTCCATAGGGAGCCCTCAGTTTCATTGTGGCTCCATAAGCTATTAAACAGGCAACTGTTACCAACTTACATGCCCTAAAGGCGGTGGGGTCATAGACCATAGAATAAGAGGAGTATTGTAAGGAAACATTCAAACAATAAGAGGTTCCCTTCACAACAAGGGACAAGGAATTCAAATCCAACGACGGATTTGGTTTAAAGAGATTCAAGTGTTCTTTTGGGACATCCACAATTAGTCAATACAGTGTCCAATATTATTCAATCATAGCTGGTTTGCTGATATCTAAATGGCAACTTCTTTTGTAATTCGCTTAATATCACCCTTGAAAACTCTAAGCACGTCTCACGAACTTAAGGTGGATGAACGTAATAAACATAGTGAAATAAACCAAATGCATATTCTGAACAGTCTTATACGGGTACAACGTACAAGCATTTAGTCTCCCATTCATGGCACATCATTCACCTATGGTCGAATGATCTCACACTATAGATGGAATACAACGACAAGAGTACAATACCGAAGGACAACGACGAAGAACACTACTACTACGGGTATAGCATCACAAGGCAACTAATCTACTCTAGACCACGCATCTTCCTTCCTGGGCTTGGCGGGTTCTTCTTGGGGCAGTGGCTGAGTGAGAGGAATCAAGGGCTCTACTTCTAACACTTTTGAGGGTGGAGGTGCTGGCGGCACTGCAACACCGGTTCTCCTTCTTTCTGGTGGATGTATAGGGATCCCTTCCAAGATCGGGGCATCCTGCCTTTCAGCAACCAACGTCCTTCGCTTGGCCCTGGTGACAAGATAGGCCTCACGCAGCTGATGGACATGCCAATCTTCAGCCTCCTTCAGATCTTCCAACATGGCAGTCTCCCGACTCTCAGCAGCTGCAGCATTGGCATGCGCTTCGGCGAGCTGCACCTGGAGCATCCGGGTGAAGATCTTGGCTTCCTCCGCTCATCGGAGGCAGATCCTCAGTTCCAAGACCTACCGGTCATACTGCTCATCCAGAGCAAGTAGGTACATGGTCAAGTGCACCATGATAGGACTATCTTCTTGCGCCTCCCGCCCTTGCAAGGCCTCCATGTGAGCCCTCCATGCCCATCGATTCCTGTCCAAAGGGGGAAAGAACCTCTTGGGGGTACGAACAATGAGCATCTCATAGATCTGGCAGAGGTACCGCAAGGCTTTGTGGGCCACAACCTGGTAGGTGTCGATGAAACTAAACCCGATTGTGGTCACACTCCAGGCTTTAGTGAGGTCAGGGAACTCTTCACTCTTCCCTATGTAGACGGTAACCTCACACCGCTCGGTGCCACGCTCCTCATACTCATGGCCCTCATACTCAGGACGATCTTTGACTCCGAGCTTTTGTAGGGTGGCATGCAGGATTCTAGGAAAACCCTCAATGTTCAGGCAATAACTACTAACCCAGGCTCCTACTATTTCTAGCGGTGGTTGTGAGGAAGGTTGAGCGAAATGCTTGCTCAAAAGAAAAGCTAAGTGAGACAAAGTGCGCTGAGTGGTGGTACCAAGGGCTAAGTCAGGCTCTGCTTATAAAGGCAGAGCGAGCATTGGTCCTGGCACGATTCACCAGGGTTCCTACACGGGTCACTACGACTGAATCGACCAAATTTCGCGTGTTCGAGGCGAGCGACGTGCTATGCCATTACTGACTAGTACGACTGCAGGGCAAGGGTCCGACAAGAGCGCAGAAAAGGGGTATGGGGAAATGTGGGTCACGACCTGTGTGAACCATGGGCGAATGCGGAGCACGAAGCCATAGTGCAGACCTAACTCTAGAACAGGAACGAGTCAGTCGTGCACAATACGACACATGTGACACCTTTGGATGGCGTATCTGCAAATAATATGAGCGCTACAATGCACAAATAGGATATGCATGAATGCACATCCTATACGTCCTTTCACTGTTGCCAACATATAGGGCAGTCGTTCTCAAATTTTTGGCACATCATTCTCACCCTGTAGCTAGTCGATACTATCGGACTATGCTCGAGTCAGTATACCTGTAGAAAAATTGATTAAGCCTACCTAAGTCAGCAGAGTGCCATCTATCCTAGATACATAACCATAGTAATAGGGCTACTTATATAACTTTGCAGTTGAATGCCCTAACTTTTTGAAAAGAATTTGTTGTCAAATTTTATTTTAGGAAAGGTTTTCGAAGCTTTATTTCCTCATTTATGCTCTGATACCACCTGTGGTAGAACCGCCTAATCTAATGTCTCCCAGGAGTGTTTGTCTTCCATTAGACACTAAGCACTTGAAGGAGAACACTGAATTACTCGATTTCGTCGGGCACACCCCAAGTGTAGGAATTGCAAAACTTGCAGGCAACACTGTGAGTTTTAGGAGCCTAGGCCTTTCACGCATATGTGCCCTGTAACTTATGTCAGAAGCTTGCATTTACCTAGCATTGGTGAAGTTCTCATTGGAAATGTACATACATCATGAACTAAATGCGATGCTAGCCATGTTGCGCATGTATTTGCTGATACATGGGGGCCATGCTACAAAAAGGCTTCAAATGCTCTTAATGCTCCAAATGACTCAAACTCCTAAGCTTGTAATCCATTTCATCTTCAACCATGGCCATTGATGTAAATAAAGTACCAGATCAAGATAGTGGATAGTTGTGGCAGAACCGCCTAATCTAATGCCTCCTAGGAGTGCTTGTCTTCCATTAGACATTAAGCACTCGAAGAAGAACACTGAATTACTCGGTTTCGTCGGGCACACCCCAAGGGAGAACCTGAAAATCCACATTTTTCCATCAGGATCACAAATGAGAGAATAAAGCTTACAACATTCTTAACAATTTCTGACATCACTTTTAATACCACATCATAGTATAAATTTTATTAGTATAACAACGGAATGTAATCATATTATCAGAGTTATGGATAATTTAATTTAACAGCGGAATATAAACATGTGATCAGAATTACAATGGAAATAAAAATCTATTCATGACATGATAAAGCATTGATATATAAACAATGACAACCAATTATAAAACTTATATCTAGAAAACATTTAGTGAGAGTTATAAATAAAAACTACTATGGCGGTGTAAAGGAATCATCGCTGAGCCCACCAGGAGGAGTCTACACATAAGAGTCAGCTCTAGCATCCGCCTGGCACCTGCAACAGGGGGAATAAAACCCTGAGTACTCAATTGTACTTAGCAAGACTTACCCGACAGGAGGAAAGAAAAGACTCCACGGATATGCAAGGCTATCTAGCTTGTGGGTTTATTGCATCTGCAGAAAGCATTACTAAAAGTGCGTCCTTATATTCGATTTTTATTAGTAGTGCATTAGTTCGTTACCAACCGTTCTATGTAAGCACCTGTACTACTTTCAAGCAGGTGGTAAGTGTAACAGAACTGACCAATTATACGAGATTAAGAAAGGAAATCTTTTGCTGAAGCAGATAATTTAGCAAACTTAAGCCCGTATAACCCGGTAGTCCATGAAACCACGAAGGATTTCAAACTAATCGACATATAAACTAAGATCGTATAAGTTTAGCAATCACCGTCCCATGTTACATAAAGTTCGCAATGACAATTGGATACAACGGAGTTTAGAACATAAAGTTATTACAACCCAAGTTTAACCTGAAATAGCGGAAGCAAATAGTTTTAAAGCCACACACACACTTTTGGTTCAGATGCAGTGCCAGTAGGTAGTCATCTCCAACAAAAGCATCAGATGAGAGATACGGAGTGACCATTGCCCTTGGTCCTAGTTGTCACCCATCACCGAGTACAGGCAGTTAATGCAATAACCATAGTACATTTGACCATCTTCAACAACAATGGGAACAACGCCCTGAGTACGAGAAGGTACTCAGCTAGACTTACCCGTCTTAAACCAAAATAAAGCGACACCAAGGATTATGCAAGGCTTTCTTTAGTGGGCAAGCTGACTTGTTTGCGAAAAGCATAAGCTGTCATGAAGAAACCATTTTAAGTACTTTGCATCATCTTTATTATGACCTATCCATCTAGGTAAGCACCTATACTATAGCAATCACTTGATTAACCAATAACATCATGTTACCAACTTAGATTTAGCATATCCCATACCATCCAGATAACCATCAATGTTCCATCATAATTACTACGATGTTGTAGCTCGAGTCAAGTGCTCACTATCCAGGAGCGATGGCGATTCAAATCGATTCCTAACCAGCTAGTGATTTATTCCTCACACAAACCACACTCACCGATCAAGTGAGCTACAAATCACTAATGACACTTTCCAAGTAGCCGCGGGATAACAGTCATGGACCGCACTACCCAGGGATCGCCCGACAGTCAGGACACACCTTGGGCTCACTCTTTGCGTCCCCGTCATACCTCCTTCAGCACCAATCTACCAATCCGAGTTTATCCCGGCTCGAATAGTGTCACTAGCTTCGCGGTCGAAAGGTACTTTATTCGGCCAGCTAAATGTGAGGCATACGTTCAACATGACAAGAGGGACGAGCAACGATCGGTCCTTAATCGACATAGACAAAAAACTAATAGCTCTCCAGAACCCTGTCTGGTTGCCTCCAACTTCTCCGTCTGGTCTCCAACTATCCATCACACATGGTTAAGTCCAGGATATCATTCTTTCCAGAGCTAAATTCTCCCAGTAACCACCTATAAATGTAGGTGACTAAAAATCACTGGTCGCTACCGGTCTAAGCAAGGCTAAGCAGTTATTCGATCTCAACCTAACAGGGTAAAAAGGTAATAAGGTAGGCAAGGATAGTAATAAATGCATC
This sequence comes from Miscanthus floridulus, assembly GCF_019320115.1. Classification (NCBI taxonomy): domain Eukaryota; kingdom Viridiplantae; phylum Streptophyta; class Magnoliopsida; order Poales; family Poaceae; genus Miscanthus; species Miscanthus floridulus. The sequence goes on from NC_089597.1 coordinate 22,850,962, forward strand.
AACGGTTTCAATCAACTCCTACAACTTAATGCAACAATATATAAACCCATATATAGAAAGAATTGCTTTTATAAAGTAGGAGACTTAGAATGCTCCAGGGCTTGCCTCGTTCGAACGAACTAGGTTAATGATCCACGCACTCGGGCAAGTCCTCTCCTTGCTCCTCTTCCTCTGGCACCTCCTGTGCCTAGACTTCTTGTGGATCTGTCCCAGTCTGCTCTTCCTGAACTGCTACTAGCAACTCCTCCTGTGATCCTGTATGATGCAGATGTATAAGTGCTCATGCATAGGTGCATCAGAGAGATGACATGTAATGATCATGATGCATGAAATGTAGATGAACATGTTTAACTTTATTGGACATAGTAGAAGTAAAGCTCTTCTACAAGGTAGCCAATATCATCCAAGAACATGTACTACTATACTACTACTACAACCACTGTACTAACATGCCAAGTCACCATAGCAAGCTAAGATGCTTCAAAGATACACCAAAGCAAACATTATTAACTAAACATGCATTAAAGAAGATTATTTTATTTCATTTTAAACTAGGGCTAAACAGCAACATATATTTCTGGTGCTCATAAAAATCTAACAAAATTACAGTAGCATAGTACTACTCTAGGTAGACTACCATAAAATTTTCATGGCATTTGAATAAGTAAAATAGCCTACACAAAAATGACAAGTTATGGCATAAATATGAGCACGAAAATACTTTGTATTAGGAAAAGTATCAAACCACAGATTTAATATTTTTCCTATGTTCTACATAGTAAACAATCACTGCACAAAAATTATTATACACATGTTTTATAAAATTTTTGCTCTCTATTAAAATAACAAAAATCATCAATTAAAGGCACTTGAACTACACATCAATATTTCTCTACAGAACATGCATGACATATATTTTTCCTACAAAGTACATCTCAAGAATAGATCAACCAAATTGGAATCATATTTTTCTGATGTATATTCTATTTATTAAGCATTTTCCAAAAAAACAGCAAATACAAGAATTAAATAAAACCCTATACACAAGTATCACAAAAACCACATGCAATATTTTTAACAGATAGATCTAGTCACAAGAACCTAGCAAAATTTGTTTCATCAAATTTGGAGCAATATTTTTCAATTTATGAATTTCCAAAGCATTTAAACAAAATCTGTAAATCATTTCTTTTATTCCTTCTAAAAATCCCGGTTCAAAATTGCTAGATCCACCCGGATCTGAACATACAGACGTGCACCCTAGGAGCTGATAGTGGGCCCCTGGCCCCACCAGTCAGTCACTACGGCAGGGGAGGCGCTCGGCCGCGACGGTTCTCGTCGCCGGTGAGCACGCCGGCGGTGAGGTCACCACCGGAGGCTTCCCCGCGACAAGGTGGACCTAATGGTACATCTGCCGTGGCCAGTGGAGCTCAGGAGCAAGCTCACCGGCGTCCATGGTGGCGTGGCCCAACGCCGGCCGGCCATCTCCGGCCGAGATGTGGCGCGGGGAATGGCTGGCGAGCTCTACCACGTCAGTGTGGTGCTGGTGCGCGTGGAAAGAGGGAGAGAGGTGGAGCGGAGAGGGGGAGTCCATGGAGTGGAGTACTTCGGTGAGGAGGACCTCACTCTGGTGAGTGATTCATGGGTGGTGAAGGCTTACCAAGGCGAACCAACGCGAGCACGGGGTGCGCGAGGTGGAGGCGGTGCTCGAGGCACGACGTCGCTGCTGGCCATGAGCTGTGGTGACCGGGCGAGCTAACTCCAGCGAGGCGCGGTCGGGCAGGTGAAGGCGAGCGCGTGGAGTGGCAGGGCCCGCCGGGGTGCCACCCGTACGCCATTGCCGGCGAGCGGCGGCCACGCGACGACCGTCCTCTGTGCGCGGTCAACGCGGGCGCACGAGCTGGCGCAGACGAGTGAGCGGCGAGCGCGGAGGCAGGCCGGGCCGGCTTCGGCCATGGGCCGAGAAGTGAGGGCGCGGCCCGCTAAGCCGGGCTCCCTTCTCTTTTTTTTAATTTAAATTCAAACAGCCCCAAATTCATCATTTTGAGCAACTTAAAAGCATTTTTCAAGATTTGGTGTAAAAACAAAAGTTGTTCCATTTTTCAAGCTCTACAACTTTGCCAAAAAGAGTAAGGCAAAAATCCCATTAGATTTTGAACTATAGATTTAAAGTTAATTTAAATAAAAAACCCTATTTTAGAAGATTATTTTTAAAAGCAAAATTTGAGAAAACTTTGAATATACATTTTGCTCCAAATTGCATTCTAATTACTTCTAAGTTGTCTAAGTGATCAATCAAGTTTCACACATGGCAAAAGAAATATAGCATCCAATCTATCAAAATAAAACTATGCAACACATATGTTTCAATCCTATATTTCATGTCATGCTTATGAATGCATAATAATGATTATGCTCATGATTTGCAAAACGTTAATGCATGCTTAACACCGAGGTGTTACAGCCCTCCCCCTTATAAGAATCTTGTCCCGAGATTTTGAGTTACGAACCATTTGTTATAAAAATCCTTATAAGCGTTTTGTAGATATTCTTCTGTTTCCCACGTCGCATCACCATCATCGTGATGACTCCACTGTATCTTATATGTTCTCACCACTTTATTCCGAGTGACTCGGTCCTTAGTGTCCAAAACTCGAACCGGTTGCTCACGGTATTCCAAGTCTGATTTGATCCAAATTCCCTGAGGTTCTATTCTCTCTTCCGGAACACGCAAGCACTTCTTCAACTGTGATACATGGAAGACTAGAAAGATCGAACCCATCGCTTCTGGTAACTATAACTTATAAGCCACTGGACCCTTCTTCTCTATGATCTTGTATGGTCCTACAAACCTAGGAGCAAGTTTCTTCTTGATTCCAAAATGTTTCTTCTTCATTGGGGCAACTTTCAAATAGACATAGTCACCAACTTGAAATTCTAGCGGTCTTCTTCTCTTATCTGCATAACTCTTCTGGCGTGACTGTGCCGCTTTCATGTTTTGTTGGATAATACGGACCTTTTTCTCAGCCTCATCAACAAAATCAATTCCGTAAAACCTTCTCTCTCCAGGCTCAACCCAATTCAACGGTGTCCTACATTTCTTGCCATACAATGCTTCAAATGGAGCCATCTTGATACTCTCTTGGTAACTGTTGTTGTAAGCGAACTCTGCCAAAGGTAACCATGATTCCCATGAACCCCTAGATGATAACACACAAGCTCTAAGCATATCTTCAAGAACAGCATTAACTCGCTCTGTCTGCCCATCTATCTGTGGGTGGTAAGCTATACTACGAACCAAGCTAGTACCCAAACCTTTATGAAGATGCTCCCAAAAATGAGCGGTAAACTATGACCCACGGTTAGACACGATAGTCTTTGGTATACCATGTAATCGGACAATCTTTGCAATGTACTTCTCAGCATACTGAGGGGGTCAAAAAGCATTCTTGACTGGTAAAAAGTGAGCTGATTTGGTAAGGCGATCTACAATCACCCAAATCGAATCATTCCTTTTTGGTGTGGTGGGAAGACCGGTGATAAAATCCATACTTATATCATCCCATTTCTAATCTGGTACTGACAAAGGTTGCAACATTCCTATGGGTCTCATGTGAAGAGCTTTCACTCTACAACACATGTCGCAACGAGCAACATACGCTACAATCTCCTTCTTCATCTTCGTCCACCAATAACGAGGTCTCAATTCTTGGTACATTTTGTTACTTCTAGGATGGATAGACAACTTAGAGTGATGAGCTTCATCCATCAATTTATTCTTGAGCTCTCGATCTTTAGGTACAACAAGACGGTCCTTAAACCATAACACTCCTTGTTCATCCACTCTAAAGTGCTTGGTCAGTTCTTTCTTCATTTTCTCCTTGATATGGAATATTCCCTTATCTGTTTTCTATTTTCTGACCCTCAATGATCTTGCTCTCCAAGGTACAACTAACCTAGATATTATGCAACATAGCAGGATGCAACAAATTGAACCCATCTTCAAACAACGGTTGCACAGCAAGAGAATGTGACTTCCTACTTAAGGCATATGCTACTACATTTGCCTTTCCTAGATTATAGTGCACATTCAGATTATAATCCTTTATCAGCTCTAACCATTTTCTCTGTCGCATATGCAACTCAGACTGAGTAAATATGTACTTGAGACTCTTATGATCTATAAAGATATTGCACACATTCCCAAGCAAGTAGTGTCTCCAAATCTTTAGAGCATGCACAATGGCCGCAAGCTCTAAATCATGCGTAGGATAGTTAACCTCATGCTTCCTCAACTAACGTGAGGCATAAGCAATGACCCTTCCATCTTGCATTAGAACACATCCTAAACCATTCTTTGATGCATTGCAAAACACATCAAATGGCTTCTCTATATCTGGTTGCGCCAGAACAGGAGCAGTGGTTAGCAAATTCCACAAGGTGCAGAAAGCTGCCTCACACTCCTCTGTCCAAACGAACTTATGATCCTTCTATAGCAAACTTGTCATTGGCTTGGTAATCTTCGAGAAGTCTAGTATAAAACGACGATAGTAACTGGCTAATCCAAGAAAACTCTGAACCTCATGAACTATGCTTGGTGCCTTCCAATCCATAACCTCTTGTACCTTACTAGGATCCACTGAGATTCCATTCTCAGATAACACATGACCGAGAAAAGGAACTGTCTTCAGCCAGAACTCACATTTACTAAACTTATCATACAGCTGGTGATCTCTAAGTCTAGTCAAGACAATTCTTAGATGCTCTGCATGATCCTATTCATTCTCTGAGTATACTGGAATGTCATCAATGAACACAATCACGAGCTTATCCAACTCTGACATAAAGACCAAATTCATCAGATACATAAAGTATGCAGGAGCATTTGTCAAACCAAAGGACATGACAAGATACTCGTACAAACCATATCTGGTGGAGAACGCGGTCTTGGGTATATCTTGTGGTCTAATCTTGATCTGATGGTACCCTGATCTCAAATCTATCTTGGAGAACACCTTGGCTTTTGACAATTGATCAAATAAGATATCAATCCGAGGTAGAGGATACTTGTTTTTAATTGTCACCGCATTCAGTGGCCGGTAGTCCACGCACATCCGTAAGGAGTTATCCTTCTTCTTCTTTACGAACAGTGCGGGACATCCCCATTCTGATGAACTTGGACGAATTAAACCCTTAGTCAACAGATCTTGGAGTTGTTTCTTTAACTCGGTTAATTCATTTGGAGGCATCCGATAAGGCCTTCTTGAGATCGGTGGGGTTCCAGGGATTAACTCAATGGCAAACTCAACATCTCTGTCCGGTGGAAGACCGGGTAACTCATCTAGAAACACGTCCAGAAACTCGCACACTACTAGAATCTTGGCTAGAGGAGTAGTTTGGACTGCACAAGTTGTACTGGCCAGATCTATTCTCTGAGGTAAGGTTACTTGAAATGTACCTTCTCCAACAGGTTCCTTGAGAGAAATGCTTCTTCCCCCAACATCAATTACTACTCCCATCTTATTCATCCAATTCATTCCCATAATCACATCCAGAACTAGCCCTAGCATAACTATCAAGTTAAGCTTATACTGCCTATCTGCTATACTTAGGGTTACCCCCTGGATTATCTAATTAGTTAACAGATCAGCCCCAGCTGAACTTATCCGATAAGCACATTCCAATTCAACTATCTTTTGCTCATACTTTCTTGCAAATGCTTGACTTATGAATGAATGAGATGATCCAGAATCAAACAAAATGACTGCAGGATGATTGTTGATAGAAAACATACCGGTTGTCACGGGCTCTCCTTTCGGGATGTCATCAATGGTGGTGTGGTGCACACGAGCTTGGTACTGATTTTGCTGCTTCTTGGGATATGGGCAAAACTTCGCAAAGTGCCCAGGTTGATTGCAGTTGAAACACGGTCCTCTTACTTGAGTAGCAGCTCCAGATGAACTACCTTGTCCGGTCTTGGCTTGTGGCACCACCATCTTGAATGGCTTCTGATTCCTCTGAGGTTGCTGAGCATTCTGATTCCTCCGCTGGAGTGGCCTGAACCTTGCACCAGGGGCAGGCGGATGATACGCAGAACGATTTGCCATCGGGGCCCTTGTCTAGGATGGACCTGACTCAAAAGCCCTCTTGCGAGTCTTGGATGTAGCATATACATTGTTGTTCTTTTCTTGCTTTAAGCAGTCACTAACAAAGTCATTGAAACTAGTTCTCATGTTGGTACCCACGTGCTTCATCATCTTAGGATTTAGACCTCTCTTGAAACTAGCGATCTTTTTGGTATCGGTATTCACCATGTTAGAGGCATAGCGACTTAGATTGTTGAATGCATGTAGATACTATGTCACAGTCTTGGTGCCTTGATTCTATGCTAGAAATTCTCCAAACTTCATTTTTGTCAAACCAGGTGGAATGTAAACTCCACGAAAAGCCTCAGTGAATTCCCTCCAAGTAATGTGGGCATTGGGGGGAAATTGGTGCGGTGGTGCTTCCACCACATTCTTGCAGGGCCTTGTAGCTGATGAGCTGCATACTCAGTCTTCAACACTTCTGTCATCCTTAGAACACGAAACTTATCTTCTATGGTATTTATCCACTCTTCTGCATCGAATGGCTCTGCCGCTTCTTTGAAAATTGGTGGTCTGGTGTCCATAAAGTCCTTGAAATTGCTATACTGATTCGCTTCATGTCCACCTAGGTTTAACCCACGGTGGGTGTTGTCAGTAATGTGGCGCAATGTAGCTTCCATGTTCTGCTGCATACTCTCCATGTTGCGTTGACTTCTAAGGAACTATGCGAAGAACTGTTCCGCAGTGTACGGTGGAGGAGGAGGTGGTGGTGGGTCACGGTTCTCATTCCCAGGGGCACTACCACCTGCCTTAGTAGCATCATACATGGTACAACGAGTGTTCGACATCTGCATATTTTAGCAACAGTAATTATTAGGCAATGTTGTAGAAATTGCAGGTGAATGAAAAATTATGCCGTACTGAATTCACTGGAGATAATAAATTCATACAATAAAACAGGGGCACAATAAGTCATTCCAATTAACACAACATCACTAATTAGATTACTTAAGCGCACACATTGCGTCCATTACAACCAAATTGCCAGCATACATACACTGGACTTTTGATGTTTAGATATCACCACAAACACATCCAAGTTTCCCAACATTACATCAAGGTCTTAGTCTTTCTACTCATTATTACATGCTAGACATGCCAACCATGCAAAAGGTCATCGCAAACGAAACCCTAGTAGCTAGCGTAACAACTACTAGCCTACTCATCGTGGTCGCTGTCTAAGTCGAAGATGTCGACATTGTCACTATCCACATCATCGTTGTCATCATTAGCTGATGCCTCAGGCTCTTTGGGATCCTCGTCCTCATCTAGATCCATCTCTGCTGCTCCAGGAGGAACGTAAGGGTGGAGCTGGTTATTCAGCTGATGAACCTTCTCATGTAGGTTATCGTTGTACTCTTCTGCATTGGCCAGCTGCTGCTCCAGCTCAACCTATCGAGCTCTCAGAACATCTTCTGCAGACCAGGCTTCATTCCTTTGGTGGAGCACATGGATCAACATGCGCTCAACGTTCCTATTGGTGGTGGTCAGACGCTCAACTTGCTCTCTCAATGCACATACGTCTCCCTCATAGACTCCAGTCCTCTAGGTCGCCTGATCCCTCAGACGAGTCGACTAAGCCATCTCTGCATTAAGCCTCTCAATCTCTGTGTCGTGATCCCTCTGAAGCTGACGTTGGTCATCGCGGGCCTGACCAAGAGCACCAGACACATGTCTTAGGCTACCTTCTACTCCATCGAAAGCCTTCATCACTATGAACATGGCGCTCATAGCAGGGTTATCACTATTCTGTCCTTCTGCTGCACCAATCTCCAAAGATCTTCCTCTTGCTTGCTGCCACGAGTCAGTGGAGGGGTTGCCCCTCGGAAAGACTCCAACTATAGCGGCTGCCAACTCCTGAGGAAAATGATCCATGATATCCCTTAGTATCCCAAAGGCTGCCCTGTCAGCTGCTTCTTTAGCGGTCCTGCCAGTTGACTCATAACGCCAACTAGTCCACTCAGAACCGTCACCTCGGGGACAAACAACAGCCTCCACAGTAACCAAGAGACCTTCCCCCAACTGCTCATTTGTCCACAAATAGCGGGGCTCCATTCCATCAGGATAGCCTACATAGCTGAGCACTCTCCACAAGAGTGTAGGCATCCCAAACTCTCCAAGAAACATGTGGTGCTGACGGGTATGTGGAGCAAGCTGATGGCGGGGAGCTTTGCCTCCGGTGTACTTGCGAGCAGTCTGCTTTGTGCGTGCCATCTATAGCAAATTTTGTTTTATTACTCACGTGAGAACAAGGTTAAGTTGTCATTTTTATTAAAATGAGATAATCAACTTATAAGGGGAGGAACAATGCCATGAATGATATGTAACAACATGATGCATGCACGTTCCGCACGTTCTCACAAACCTAGGAAAAATAACAATTGCTAGCGGCATAGATAGTGGCATACAATGGTCTCTCATAAACGTAGCTAATACGTACTACACGATAGCGCTGTTATGTACCTGCAAAAGATCCACTTCAGCCCAAACCCTGATAGTATAAAAAATATGCACGAAAGCAGTAAAGTATTCTACTCGCTCTACACGCATCCCCAAATACGTGTACAACGGTAGCAACTACTCGAACCATCGTCCTATCGACGGCATCGTCACCACAGGACAGAATTCCCCACACATTGGATACCTTCATACAAACACGCGTATGGCATGTAAATAACCCGGCATCATATAAGCACTTCCCTAGATTGACAGTGTATCCGATCATGCTCTCATAACTCTCACTTACCAAGGCGTAGAGGCAATGGATCCATACATTACCACTCAAGTGAATGGCACTCATACAATAGCACGCCGTATGAGCAACGAAATAGAAATATGATGCAAAGACCCCCAAGTCAGTACTTAAATAAGCCACCTAGAGTCCTTAACTGGGCATACATGATATGACCACTGGCACACTATTAAGTTTTAAAACTCAGTTTTAAACATAATTTTGGTTTTAAATACTCATGGGAACAGTAACCTACTAAACCTTGCTCTGATGCTAGCTGTAACAGAACCAACCAATTATATGAGATTAAGTAAGGAAATCTTCCGCTGAAGCAGATAATTTAGCAAACTTAAGCCTGTATAACCCGGTAGTCCGTGAAACCATGAAGGATTTCAAACCAATCGACACACAAACCAAGATCGTACAAGTTTAGCAATCACCGTCCCATGTTACATAAAGTTTGCAATGACAATTGGATACAATGGAGTTTAGAACATAAAGTTATTACAACCCAAGTTCAAACTGAAATAGCGGAAGCAAATAGTTTTAAAGCCACACACACACTTTTGGTTCAGATACAGTGCCAGTAGGTAGTCATCTCCAACAAAAGCATCAGATGAGAGATATGGAGTGACCATTGCCCTTGGTCCTAGTTGTCACCCATCGCTGGGTACAGGCAGTTAATGCAATAACCGTAGTACATTTGACCATCTACAACAATAATGGGAACAACACCCTGAGTACGAGAAGGTACTCAGCTAGACTTACCCATCTTAAACCAAAATAAAGTGACGCCAAGGATTATGCAAGGCTTTCTTTAGTGGACAAGCTGACTTGTTTGCGAAAAGCATAAGCTATCATGAAGAAACCATTTTAAGTACTTTGCATCATCTTTATTATGACCTATCCATTTAGGTAAGCACCTATACTATAGCACTCACTTGATTAACCAATAACATCCAGTTACCAACTTAGATTTAGCATATCCCATACCATCTAGATAACCATCAGTGTTCTATCATAATTACTACGATGCTGTAGCTCGAGTCAAGTGCTCACTATCTAGGAGCGATGGCAATTCAAATCGATTCCTAACCAGCTAGTGATTTATTCCTCATACAAACCACACTCACCGATCAAGTGAGCTACAGATCACTAATGACACTTTTCAAGTAGCCACGGGATAACAGTCATGGACCGCACTACACAGGGACCGCTCGACAACTAGGACGCACCTTAGGCTCACTCTTCGTGTCCCCGTCATACCCCCTTCAGCATGAGTCTTCCAATCTGAGTTTATCCCAGCTCGAATAGTGTCACTAGCTTTACGGTCGAAAGGTACTTTATTTGGCCTGCTAAATGTGAGGCATACGTTCAACATGACAAGAGGGACGAGCAACGATCGGTCCTTAATCGACACAGATGGAAAACTAACAGCACCCCAGAACCCTGTCTGGTTGCCTCCAACTTCTCCATCCGGTCTCCAATTATCCATCACACATGGTTAAGTCTAGGATATCATTCTTTCCATAGCTAAATTCTTCTAGTAACCACCTATAAATGTAGGTGACCGGAAATCACCGATCGCTACTGGTCTAAGAAAGGCTAAGCAGTTATTTGATCCCGACCTAACAGGGTAAAAAGGTAATAAGGTAGGCAATGATAGTAATAAATGCATCAACGGTTTCAATCAACTCCTACAACTTAATGCAACAATATATAAACTCATATATAGAAAGAATTGCTTTTATAAAGTAGGAGACTTAGAATGCTCTGAGGCTTGCCTCATTCGAACGAACTAGGTTGATGATCCACGTACTCGGGCAAGTCCTCTCCTTGCTCCTCTTCCTCTAGCACCTCCTGTGCCTAGACTTTTTATGGATCTATCCCGGTCTGCTCTTCCTGAACTGCTACTAACAACTCCTCCTGTGATCCTATATGATGTAGATGTATAAGTGCTCATGCATAGGTGCATCGGAGAGATGACATGTAATGATCATGATGCATGAAATGTAGATGAACATGTTTAACTTTATTGGACATAGTAGAAGTAAAGCTCTTCTACAAGGTAGCCAACATCATCCAAGAACATATACTACTATACTACTACTACAACCACTGTACTAACATGCCAAGTCACCACAGCAAGCTAAGATGCTTCAAAGATACACCAAAGCAAACATTATTAACTAAACATGCATTAAAGAAGATTATTTTATTTCATTTTAAACTAGGGCTACAACAGCAACATATATTTCTGGTGCTCATAAAAATCTGAGAAAATTACAATAGCATAGTACTACTCTAAGTAGACTACCATAAAATTTTCATGGCATTTGGATAAGTAAAATAGCCTACACAAAAATGACAAGTTATGGCATAAATATGAGCACGAAAATACTTTGTATTAGGAAAAGTATCAAACCACAGATTTAATATTTTTCCTATGTTCTACACAGTAAAAAATCACTGCACAAAAATTATCATACACATGTTTTATAAAATTTTTGCTCTCTATTAAAATAACAAAAATCATCAATTAAAGGCACTTGAACTACACATCAATATTTCTCTACAGAACATGCATGACATATATTTTTCCTACAAAGTACATCTCAAGAATAGATCAACCAAATTGGAATCATATTTTTCTGATGTATATTCTATTTATTAAGCATTTTCCAAGAAAATAGCAAATACAAGAATTAAATAAAACCCTATACACAAGTATCACAAAAACCACATGCAATATTTTTAATAGATAGATCTAGTCACAAGAACCTAGCAAAATTTGTTTCATCAAATTTGGAGCAATATTTTTCAATTTATGAATTTCCAAAGCATTTAAACAAAATCTGTAAATCATTTCTTTTATTCCTTCTGAAAATCCCGGTTCAAAATTGCTAGATCCACCCGGATCTGAACACACAGACGTGCACCCCAGTGGCTGACAGTGGGCCCCTGGCCCCACCGGTTAGTCACTATGGTAGGGGAGGTCACCACCGGAGGCTACCCCGCGACAAGGCGAACCTAATGGTACATCTACCGTGGCCAGTGGAGCTCGGGAGCAAGCTCACCGGCGTCCATGGCGGCGCGGTGGCGCGGCCCGACGCCGGTCGGCCATCTCCGGCCAAGATGTGGCGTGGGGAATGGCTGGCGAGCTCTACTGTGTCAGTGTGGTGCTGGTGCGCGTGGAAAGAGGGAGAGAGGTGGAGCGGAGAGGGGGAGTCCACGGAGCAGAGCACTCCGGCGAGGAGGAGCTCACTCCGGTGAGCGATTCATGGGCGGTGAAGGCTTACCAAGGTGAACCGACGTGAGCACAGGGTGCGCGAGGTGGAGGCGGTGCTCGAGGCACGACGTCCCTGCTAGCCGTGAGCTGTGGTGACCGGGCGAGCTAACTCCGACGACGAGCTGAGGTGCCACCCGTACGCCGTTGCCGGTGAGCGGCGGCCACATGGCGGTCGTCCTCTGCGCGTGAGCTGGCATGGGCGAGCGAGCGGTGGGCGCGGAGGCAGGCCGGGCTGGCTTCGGCCGTGGGCCGAGAAGCGAGGGCGCGGCCCGCTAAGCCGGGCTCCCTTCTCTTTTTTTTAAATTTAAATTCAAACATCCCCAAATTCATCATTTTGAGCAACTTAAAAGCATTTTCAAGATTTGGTGTAAAAACAAGAGTTGCTCCATTTTTCAAGCTCTACAACTTTGCCAAAAAGAGTAAGGCCAAAATCCAATTAGATTTTGAACTATAGATTTAAAGTTAATTTAAATCAAAAACCCTATTTTAGAAGATTATTTTTAAAGCAAAATTTGAGAAAACTTTGAATATACATTTTGCTCCAAATTGCATTCTAATTACTTCTAAGTTGTCTAAGTGATCAATTAAGGTTCACACATGGCAAAAGAAATATAGCATCCAATCTATCAAAATAAAACTATGCAACACATATGTTTCAATCCTATATTTCATGTCATGCTTATGAATGCATAATAATGATTATGCTCATGATTTGCAAAATGTTAATGCATGCTTAACACCGAGGTGTTACAGTAAGTAATCAGATTTCCTTTTCTCCATCTTTTATGTCGGTGCAGAAAGTGACCAACAAGTAAATATTTGTAGTTTTGCCATACGTTGTGATCAGAGGTGGCCTAACACTCAATGACAGAGGGTTTATACTGGTTCAGGCAACGTGCCCTACGTCTAGTTTGAGTCGGTCGGTGACTTTATTCCTGAGCCAGGTGCTTAAAGTTTGCAGTTGGGTTACAAACGAGAAGGAGAAAGATGTGGGGTACAAGAGGTCCGGTCAGGCTCCGGTCGGAAGGGCCAAGAGTGACAGGAGCTCTGCTACGAACTAAGTGTTCAAGCGTGTGCTTGTGGTTCGAACCTGGCAGTTCTGTGGTTATGTTTTAGTGAACTTGATTGATCTAATAAATTTGGAATGACTTTGAGAGCTTGGATGAACCTGTCCTATTTGGGAGATGGCGCATCCCCTTTTATAGATGAAGGGGATGACCTTACAAGTGAGACAAAGAGAGTATGTATGCTTCTAAGCCTTGTTGCCCACGCCGGCGGGTACAGGATGATGGTAGGCATCCACAACACTGTTGGATGTCAGATGCATGTGGGAGGTTCCATCATTTTGTTCAGGTATGGCAGATGTCGGTACCTACTATACTATTGATGTCTAGAGGCATGTGAGGAGTTTCGTCATGTTCACTCGGTATGGTAAATATCGGTGCCCACAACACTATCGATGCCTAGAGGCATATGGGGGAGCCTTACCGTATGGGAGTTAATGGCGCCCACAATACTGTAGGGAGAAATGTTGGCGCCTACAACACTGTGTGTTAGGGAGGTTGTAGAGTACTATTTTTGTAGGTGTACAGGGTACAGTTCCGGTATCGTGGTTTGACTTGTGCGCCTTACCTTGCTTTCTCCATTCATTCCCTGGTCCTTTCCGAGCGGGCGCCCCCGGTTGGTTGGTCCCAGTCGGCTTTGATTGTGTCGGTCGGAGAAGAGCAGTGAGTAGGTTTTTGCGTACCCCGGTCAAAGACATTGGGTCGGAGTCGGAAGTAGTGTTTTGGCTAGGCCTTTCGGTTGGAGAGGCCATCTAGAGGCAGGCCAGAGACCGAAGTGAGCGCTCTGGTCAGAGAGGTGGGCCGGAGTCAGAAAATAGGTGCCTCTCCTCCTCAGCCGGACCTTTCCGGTCGGTGATTGGATCGCCCTGTTGGCCTGTTGTTTGGATACTCGGGCTGGCCCATGAGTTGCTCATTGTTTACAACATTGACTGCTGGGCCGAGCCTTTATTTGGGAAGCCAGTCTGTGAAGGACCCCGGGTTTATGAACTCGACATTTCATCTTTCAGTTCTTACTATGGTGCTAGAGGTAAGACAAGTCGTACCAACTCAGCGATGATTCATGAATCAATGTCCCCAACTGGGTACCCCAAAAACACACGCCCCGCTTGTACCCCAAGCATAAGCAGGACCAACCCATCACCCTCCTGTCCTAGGTGTCTAAGCCACTGCCCCTAAGTCTCGGACTCAGTGCGGTGCAAGGACCTCCTAACCCAAAAACCACCAAGACAGTCGGTCCAGAAAGAGCCGGATCCATGACAAGAGAGCAATAAGTCTTCTAAGCGCCCATACACAATTACTTGCCTAGCGTCCATTACAACGATCGGTCCTTAACCGACACAGACAGGGAGAGCAGTGTAACCAAGCTATGCCCCGCATCCGCGACGACACAACCTCTTACACCCACCAATACCCAAACCATATCCCTGCCCGGTCACCATTTATCATTTTCACCATTTATATTTTCCAAGTGATAATAATACAGTAATATATTTCTCTATATCTCGAGAGTGACAGCCAATCACTCGACTGCTACCGGAGTCCTGTAGCATAGCATTCTACATGATCCTGTCATGCTAGTAAGACTCATAGGATAAAGATATATATATGCAAGTGAGTTTCAATCAACTCCTTAAAACTTAATGCACAAATATAATTTAAACTTCAGAGAAGTAGGGGTTATGCACCTGGGCTTGCCTGGGTAACATATATTAAAAAGTTAGTATCTGCATCTTCAGATCATCTACCATTAACTGAATAGAAAACCCATTGCATTATCTCCTAGAGAGAATATCATTACAGCATCTTTGGATTCCCAATCATCCTTCAATTGATCCGTTGAGCCATCATCATACCTATATGATATGCATTGATGCAAATGCGTAGATGTAAATAATCGATGACAGCCGAAATGCTTAGAAATCCGATTACGTCTCATAGGCTAACGAGATAGCTCTAACGATGGTCTACGTATCCATGTTGTCGAATAAGGCGTTACTTCCCAACAATTATTTTAGTTATACAAACCCAAGTTGTTTCTTTATTCCGTTCTATCAATTTAATCTTTACTCGACATAGGACATCATTATCTATCTAGCAAACTAATTATCCTAGAGCTATAACAATTACACTGAGTACCTAATATTGCTTGGAACCTACTATAGAAATTTCAGATCCAACACTATTACCAATTTACCACGAAAATTCCTACAAGTTCTCCTTTTAACAATATTAAGTACCTTAAATTAATTATATAGCTTCCAAGAATATTATCAAGCTATGTGCCCAAAATATATTAACAGGTAGATCATAATTTTAGGAGACTAACAAAATTGTTTTTATAATTTTTGGATAACTACATAAATTTATATTGATTTCACAAGTCCATTCCCGAAACTAATTTAGTCAAACATTTTAGAAAACTGAAGGAACTAGCAGCCCAAATTGGCCTAGTGGAGAATGGCGGTACCAGGCCGGAAGTGACACCCGACCGCCCTAGGCACAAACGGACCAAGGCCGGCAGCGCGACACTGCCCAGACATGCGCGCGGCCCAAGCAGCAAACGGACCGTTGTCCAGCGCAAGCAGGCCGACCCATGCGTGGACGAGCGTGGCCCAACGCGCGGTGGGGCGCGAGCGGCCCACTCAAGCCAGGAATCCGATCCAGCGTGGGTGGGCCATTGGTCCACGCGTGGAAACAGGCCAGACCAAGAGGGGAGGCCCATTGCGGGACGTATATTTTGCAAACGAGACCTCGTTGTCTTTCAAATTCTCATTACAACTGTTGACAATATTTGTTGCAGTCACACGTTTTGCATTTAGGACCCCGAAGTTACTCGTCTTCGCATTTCCTAGGTACCCGACCTCCCCAGGAACAGAGCACGACACTAGGCTTGCTGACCGATAGCCAAACCGAGCCGGAAGATGCTCGACGGCGGTGGGACGCCAGCCGCGAGCGGTGCGGTGCAGTTCTAGCATAGGGTCCGCGCGACCACATAGGACCGCAACGGCCCGTGGCAAGGGCAGCGGCGTGTAGGAGCATGTCTGCCTGCGTGCAGACATGCATGGCAGCAATGGCGCGTGCACTCTGGTGGACCTACGCTCTCTAGGAAAGGTGGAGGTGGCAAGATAGCATCGGGGGCTCACCGTGGATCCCGCTGAAGAGACGGTTGGAGCGTCTAGCTAGTTTCCCAAGTGAGCCACAGGTGCAAGGAATTGGATTGGGATTGCCCGAGCTACGCAAAATTAGAAGGCGGAGGCAGCTCATGTGCGTGGGTGACTGCGCAGTGGTGGCACACGTACGCGATGAGGAGGGCGCTGGTCGGGGGAGGCGGTAGCCTGCAGTGCTGAAAGCTCTAGTTTAGTTTTGGTTAATTGATGAACCCCTAAGTGCTAACCTAGTTTATCAAAGTGATCATGAGATTGGTAGCACTACTCCAAGTGATGAAGCAATGACGAAGATTATGACAATGGTGATGGCATGGTTATGATCAAAGGCTTGAACTTGGAAAAGAAGAAGGAGAAAGACTAAAGGCTCAAGGCAAAGGTATAAAATGTAGGAGCCATTTTGTTTTAGTGATCAAGACACTTAGTGAGTGTGATCACATTTAGGATAGATAGTCATACTACTAAGAGGAGTGAAACTCGTATCGAAATGCGGTTATCAAAGTGCCACTAGATGCTCTAATTCATTGCACATGCATTTAGGATCTAGTGGAGTGCTAACACCCTTAAAAATATTTGTGAAAATATGCTAACACATATGCACAAGGTGATACACTTGGTGGTTGGTACATTTAAGCAAGGGTGAAGGAGATAGAGATGAAAGAGGGTTAGTCTCACTATTTTACAACTGACCAGACGCTGGTCTCAGGGGGACCGATGCGTCCGGTTAGGCATGGTAGTGATAAACTGGCGTCGATCATGCGACCAGATGCTGGGCCTCTTACTGACCAGACGCTGAAAGGCAGCATTTGGTCAGAGCTGACGTAGTTGCAAAGAAATCATGGCAACTGACCGAATGCTGGCTGTGTCCGGTCAAGTGCGACCGGATGTGTCCGATCGAAGAAATGCGTCTCTAGGAGCTTACTAGAAACGACTGGATGCTGAGGTCCAGCGTCCGGTCATCACTTGACCGTTGAGATCGGGCGATCGATGTTTGAAGCTGATGACACGTGGCGCACATCGCACGACCGGACGCTGAGGTCCAGCGTCCGGTCAATATGACCGGAGTGTCCGGTCGGTCCGTGTTCAATGCAGTGAGGAGCCCAATGGCTCTATTTCATGGGGGCTTCTATTTAAGCCCCATGGCCAGCTCAAGCTCACTCTCTTGCACATTTTCATTGACATAGCAACCTTATGAGCATAGCAAAAGCCCTCACACTCATCTCCATCATTGATCCATCATCTTTGTGAGATTGGGAGAGAATTCAAGTGCATTGCTTGAGTGATTGCATCTAGAGGCACTTGGTATTCGTGTTGCGCTGCGGATTTCGCTTGTTACTCTTGGTGATTGCCACTACCTAGACGGCTTGGTGCAGCGGTGGAGGATCGGCACGAGTTGGTGATTGTTCGTGGCCATCTCCGGTGATTGTGAGGGGAGTTGTACCTTCCCCGGTGGAGTGCCGAAAGGTAACTCTAGTAAATTGCTCGTGTCATTAAGTTACCTCACTTGTGGGTAGGTTCTTACGATGTCTAATCGTGTGGACGAGGTTTGTAAAACACCTCTTAGCCGCCGAACCACCAAGTGTTGGTCGACACAACGGGGACTAGCGTGTTGACAAGCACGTGAACCTCAGGAGAAAAATCGGTTGTCTCTTGCCATTTGATATTCTCCCAGTGATTGGTTTCATATTCATCTTGCGATTGATTCATTCTTCTACACGGCGGTATAACCATCCTACTCACTCGTTTATATTCTTGCAAACTAGTTGTAGAAAGCTCTTTAGTGTAATTAGATTTGAGAGCTTGCTTTGCTATTTAAGTTTGCTTAGTGGAGCTCTTTAGAGTAGAAAGATTGAGAGCTCTTAGTGAGTAGTATCATAGCAAGTTGTGTGTCTAGCTATCTTTGCAACTAGAATTGTGGGATAGGTGGCTTACAACCCTTGTAGAGCTATAGGTGGCTTGCAACCCTTGTAGAGCTAGAGCAAATTTGCATTTAGCTTTTTGTCATACTAATCAAATTGCTCTAGTCGATTTGTAGATTTTTAAATAGGCTATTCACCCCCCTTTAGCCATATTAGGACCTTTCAAGTTCTCGGGCGCGGCACGGGCGTGCTGTGGAGCCGTGAAGGAGCAAGGAGGGCGGCGCTGCAGGCTTGCGCGCTCTCGCGGGGCGCCTAGGCGGCAGCGGGGCATGGAAGGAGCGGCGAAGGAGCAGCTAGTCGGCGCGAGTCAAGCAGAGGGAGGGAGAGCGGACTGGACCGTGTGCGCGCCATCATCAACATAAAACACGACGAGGGAGAGACATGGCGGCACGACATAGCGTGGCCGGCAGCGGCACGCCAGCGCGCACAGGGAAGTGATAGGACATGACATGGCCAGGGAAGGCAGTACCATGTGCTCATTTATAGACGCCCCTGCGCGATAGAGATGGCACACAAGCAGGCGCAGACATGTTGGGTGCTCGGCTCTGCTGAAACGGGCAGAGACAAGACAGAGGCGGACAACAAAGGCAGGCAAGGATGAGACCGCAGAAGCAGAGATAAGCAGAGGCACAACAGCCAGGCCAACTTCCATTAAGACGCTCTCTGAGAAAAGGCACGAGGGAGAGGGAGCAACGACACAACGACGGGAGTGAAGGACAGTGACACAGACAAAACGGAGCGCCGGGGTGCAGAGCCACGACGGAAGATGAGACGGTGCATAATTGCAAAGCAAGGCGAGTACGCTGAACGCCGCGCTAGGAAAAGTAAATAAAGCTGCTGCGCTATTACTCGTCTGTTACGTGCTTAACAAAATAAACCCGTGAGTACATATATATATCGTTCTATTTATTAATAGATTTTATTTTATTTATAAAAATTGCTTTTCATGCTTAATCTAACAGAACAAATCGTTCGTTAGCATCGTCGTTCGACATTCCTAAATATCTTTACGCACTGAGCCATTTGGTACCAAATTAAAGTATCTTGAGCGTGACTCTAACAGTAGGCTATGCCCAAGTAGCCATTTGTAGGCTTCCTCTCACCAATGGTGCCAAGGTATTCGGATGCATTTCGGTGTTGATTTTTTTTGTCTTAAAAAATACACGGTGGTTGTGGATATTGACCTCAACTGTATAAGGAAAATGCTTGCTCCTCTAATAATTTTTTCATAACATGACTAAATGTTAAAGGCTTTGTTGTTGTTGTTGTTTTTGTTGTATGACTAAATGTTCACTCGCTTACAAGTATCTCCAGCACCATTGCCAACCATTCTACAGCAAGCTCTTGAGTTCACACCTTGACGGCCAAGGCAATGGCAAGATCATTCAGTCCTATGGTAACATACTAAAGATGTGAAAATAAGCTTTATAATTTCACTTGTGCTAGCTCATATGGATTGTTCTAATTAATAGGGTTACTGAGCTTGGAGCTGGTGCGTGTGGCAAGGGAAGAGCAGGTTATGTTGCAGAGCCATTATTATGGTAAAACATCTGAGTATTTCACAAGATTCCTTAGCCTACTCATGATCCAATGTGTTATACAGTTTGCTACATAGGCCTATAATAATTGATAATTCTGTCATTTGAAATTTTGAAGCATATATACCATAAGATAAATGCCGGTTCTTTTAAAATAAAGTTATCCTTTTAGTTGTGGGTTAGATTTTGATATAAATGTCAATATGGTGTTGGTGGTTAGCAACCAACTCTTGTTTGTAAGTACACATCCATTATATGAATTGAGCAGTCAACTCCTGGGGCAAATACACATTATTATTTCTATCTGAATTCTTATTATCTATTATATGAATTCTCTCAAATATGTATTATTATTTCTCAAAATTTTTATTGTAATTCCTCCTTTACGAATGATCATTTTTATAGACACGTGCGTGCCATGACTACTAGTCTAGAAAAAATCCGAACAACTTACGATTTAAAATGGAGGGAACAGTAAGTACAGTAAGAGCGTGTTTGGCGAGACTTCATGTGCCTCAGGCAGTAGCTACACTTCGCACTATAACATCATTGTTCACACGAGCTCGTTCTCTTATCAAAATGATTTAAATGAATTAGGAGCCAAGAAAACCATAATTTGTTGCTTGTCTAGCGTTGGCTCCTCTACTATTGTACTACCGTGGAGCTAGCCCGAAGGTGCCTGGCCAAACGAACATGAAAAGTTGGAGTGTCACGAAATTACATTTTTTGTAACAGTGTCACAAAATTACAGTTAATCTGTGATTCCAGTTTAGGTCCAGTGGTAGCGCGGCATACTGTAAGCACGTGTACTCTCCCCTCAAAAAAAAAAAAACTGTAGGCACGTGTACTCAGGTTCCAGGTTCCCGCTGTGTGGCCGCATGCAGCCGTGAACAACCAGCAAAACCAATCCGACGCGGAGCTGCCAGATGGTGGTCTGCCATTCGCTACCATTCACCACCCACGGATCGCGATCCGCATGAGAGCCTGCCAAATCAATCGGAGCCCTCCATTCCCACGCGATCCGACGGCGCCCGTCCAACCTCATTCCCCACCGTGCCCCAAAATTTTCCGCGCCCCGAGCGCCAAATCCGCCCGCCTCCTATTTTATACGGAAAAAGTCTACTCCACCCCCTCAACTATGGAAGTTGGTCTACATAACCCCCTCAACTATGAAACCGTCTGTTTTACCCCCTGAACTTTCCAAAACCGTCTAATTTACCCCCTAGGCGGTTTTTCAGGGCGGTTTTGCTACAGTAACAGCGGGTCTGCTACAGTGACAGCGGGTTTGCTACAGTACCGGTGTTTTGAATTTTCTTTTTTTTTTGTTTATTTTCGTTGAATTTTTGAAAAATCATAGTAAATCATAGAAAAATCGTAAAATGAAAAATCTAATTTTATTGGACTCCACATGAGTAGATCTACACAGTGAATATATAATACGGTATGTTTTAGTACAAATTTTTTTTGTAGCTTTAGATTAATTGGAAAATCTAATTTTGTCTGTAATTAATTGGAATAATTCATAGCTGCAGCTTCTATGGTCCAATTGTGGTGAAATTTTTATGGTACGCTAATTATTGTATGCTTGAACTATAGTAAAAATTTCGTACTCATTGGACTATGTATAACTTAGTTATAGATAAATTCTAATTAATTACAGACAAAATTGGATTTTCCAATTAATCTAAAGCTACAAAAAAAATTTGTACTAAAACATACCGTATTATATATTCACTGTGTAGATCTACTCATGTGAAGTCCAATAAAATTAGATTTTTCATTTTACGATTTTTCTATGATTTACTATGATTTTTCAAAATTTCAACGAAAATAAACAAAAAAAAAGAAAATTCAAAACACCGGTACTGTAGCAAACCCGCTGTCACTGTAGCAGACCCGCTGTTACTGTAGCAAAACCGCCCTGAAAAACCGCCCGGGGGGTAAATTAGACGGTTTTGGAAAGTTCAGGGGGTAAAACAGACGGTTTCATAGTTGAGGGGGTTATGTAGACCAACTTTCATAGTTGAGGGGGTGGAGTAGACTTTTTCCTATTTTATACCGTCTCTTCTCGCCCCACTCCCCCACCGCAGCAAATCCAGAGCCCCGTCTCCATTTCAAACACCCGAGCAACCACTCTCCCTTCTCCCCAGCCCAATCCCCCGCGATGGCCCGCACGAAGCAGACGGCGCGCAAGTCCACCGGCGGCAAGGCGCCGAGGAAGCAGCTGGCGACCAAGGCGGCGCGGAAGTCGGCCCCGGCGACCGGCGGCGTGAAGAAGCCGCACCGCTTCCGCCCAGGCACCGTGGCGCTGCGCGAGATCCGCAAGTACCAGAAGAGCACGGAGCTGCTTATCCGCAAGCTCCCGTTCCAGCGCCTGGTCCGCGAGATCGCGCAGGACTTCAAGACCGACCTCCGCTTCCAGTCCTCCGCCGTCGCCGCGCTGCAGGAGGCCGCCGAGGCCTACCTCGTCGGGCTCTTCGAGGACACCAACCTTTGCGCCATCCACGCCAAGCGCGTCACCATCATGCCCAAGGACATCCAGCTCGCCCGCCGCATCCGTGGCGAGCGCGCCTAGGCTGCCGGCCGGATAGGTGGTGCCGCAGTCGCTACTCGGTAGCCTTTAGTTTGTGGTCGTGTGGAAGGAATGGTGTAGCAATCTGCATTCTGCAATGTCTGTCAAACCCTGTCAACCTCTTGTTGTCATCAATGGAAATCGCCTATCTTATGTGCCCAATCTTCGTGCTGTGTATGTATCATAGCGTTACAGTTTGATGGGTTTCTCACTTTCTCGTGATTGTGCGTGTTGTGAACTTTTCTCGACTTATCCCTACAATATGCGAAAGGGTTTTTTTTATTGGGGCTATCACAGTTCTCTTGTTGGACATGGGCAAGCCGAGCTCGCCGCCCTCGGCCTGGGCGGCCGCTCGCGCTCGCAAGCCCGGCCTCCCGCACCACGGTCCAACGCTGTGGTCGCAGCTCGCCTCCCGCCTCGCTGCATTTGGCCGCGCACCGCATCGAGGAGCTCCTCACGCACGCCATGGCTGACCACGTGGTGGAAGGCGCCCCAGCCCTTGCACGCGACGCGGACAACGTTGGCCGTGGTGGGGAACAAGAGGTCGGCGACCGGCACAGAGAGCGAGGCTGCGACGGGGAAGGGAGGTGCTCAGGCGGCTGGATGTACTGCAGCCCGCGGCCCTCCAATGGTGGCCAATGCTCGATCTGCGCCATGGACCGGTGACGACCATGATGGCCATGGAGCACGAGATGGTGGATGGCGCACGGCCTCCGTGACTGGACGGGACTGGACGGCGTCCAGGCCGAGGGCGGCGAGCTCGGCTACATCGTGCGCCGGCGGGAGGTTGAAGAAGAAGTTGATGCGTGGGACCCACACGTCAGCGAGCGGAGAAAGGGAGATAAAGCTGGGGTATTTTGGGACATACGAGAATACAGTAGTCTTGAGTCACTTGTGCGTGGGCCCAATACTGTCGAATACGTAGAAAATGACACGATTCAAGTTAAAGAAGAATTATAATGATATATTTTAGAATAGACGAATAGTAATGGTATTTTCCCTAAACTTGCAGGATTGTAATGGCCTCAGTAAAAAAAAACCCTATGCGAAATCGGTAGTTTGTTTTCAGTTTTCCTTGTTTGTAGAAGCATACTCTCTCCATCTCAAAAAGAGCGTTGATTTTTACTTTTAGATATTTTGTTTGACCATCCGTTTTTTTCAAAATTTTTGTATAAACATCGTATATTTTGTTATGATTTATTTTATTATTAAAGATATTTTAATAATAATTTATTTATTTTATAATTTATATAAAATTTTGGAATAAAACAAACTGTTAAACAAGTAAAAAAAATTTCGCTCTTTTTTTTTGGATGAAGGGAGTACTCAATTCTAGATCTGGCAGGTCAACTCTCGATCCATTTCAGCGAAGCTGCTCTCTTTTTGCTCCTGCCCTTCCACCTTGTGCTATTCCTCACTTATTTTGGGCTCTCTTTTCTTGTTTGGCCCAATTTCGTGCATCACTTCTGATTTTTTGATCGAATGGAATATTTTATTTTAGTCAGTATAAAAATTGTAACGTAGTTGCATAGTACTGTACTCTGCAGAACTGGAATAGCCCAAGTTGGAAATCGGTATTGGGCCTCTGCGCACTATAAACTTAATAAAGAATTTTCTACGGTATGGCTGAGATAAGCGTCCATGTGCTTCATTGAACTCATCAACAAAGATTGTAATTCGAACCCTCTCGATCTACAGTGCTTGGGGAGTTTGAGCCTTGGAGGACCCGTGAGATAATTGTTTGACCTCAAGTTTGATTCAACGGTACAGACGTTTTGTTTGATCGGTGAAATTGACAAAATCAGCGCAAATTGTAATACTCACAAAAAGATATTCTCATAGTATGAACTTATTTGGAGATATATACATATTAATACTATTTTAGGATGGCAAGAGAAATAAATTATTTGAAACAGGATGGCTCTTTCGAGAATTTGTAAGACCAGGGAAGAAGTTTATAGTGCTTATACTGATTTGTTGTGAGAGAAAAACACGGTTCATTCGTAACAATGTAACAACTTTATCAAAAACTAAAAAAGAAAACAAAAAACTACAAGGCTACAAATGATGAAAAAATATAACTGAGATAAACGACTCCTTTAATACAAGGTGAATGTAAGGAAAAGTATCAATACAGCAGTTTTGGTCGAATTCCAACAAGACTGATGAAGCTCATGCAATCTCACCTACATCACTTCTATTCTCAGCCACACTGCTATTACATAAATCAAACACAAGAAATCACCAAACTATCCAGTAACGATTCACCTTACAAATAGGCTAGTCAAAGGTTTTGTGTACATACATAAAACTCAGCCCAGTCTTGCTTCTCTGTGTAAAACCTGAAAAGAATATATTTAAATCAGCTTATTCAATAGTATAGTCAAACAAACAGATGCAATTACAAAATGCATGTGATAAAATTTCTGGGGACCATTGACAAATAAATATGCATGGAATGCTCCTTTAATCTTTACTGTTGAAATCAAATGTCTTTAGCAAGGGAGGTAACACAAATTAGCTTATTGTAAACAGATGATAATTTTGACTTAACTAAGTCAAAGTTTAATATAGTAGCCTGCATGCCTGACAGAAAGAAAATTATGTTAGACTTCTAAATTGACTAATTGGATGAAAAGTTTCTATGTATTTTTTTTTGTTAACTATACTATACTAGATTGTGGCCTGAATTCAAGTTAGTGACATGACAAGTGGTTGACTAACATCATAGTTCATGATAATGCATGGTATTTTTTGTATAATTGTTGTCACCAATAAGAACAACAGAGATAATTTAAATTCCTAAATTAGCAATACTATAATTTTCTATTCATTTTTCTAAGCCAGGCTGTAAAAGAACATAAATCTTCTACCTCTTCAGCAAACTTTATCAGGATTGTCGTCCTTGGCCTTTGCTGGCCTTCAATTGGCACAAAATGTGCAGTAACTACGGCAGGAAAGCCAGCATTATCTAATACACCCTACAAAAAGTTAGAAAGTAATGTTGATATATTGCTCCAACAAAATGATAAAGTCAGCAGTCACTAGTACTGGAATTTCTACCTTTACAATTCCCGCAACAAAAGCTCCACAGTTGAATGCTCCCATGTCTTTTGGCACAGAAATGAAACTGTCCAAACAGAAAGAATATCACATTTTAGACTTGTAGAGAAAGAAGTGCGTTATGAAGTACACAAAAGTTCACAAACCGGTTAACAAGAAGCTCCTTTTCACTGATCATGTATTCATCCTCATGTTCTGTTCCCTTCTCAAGTGAGTCAGCCACCTGGTTCATAATAAAGAACTATCAGAATCAACAAATAATTGTGTAAACAAAGTCCAGTGATGACAAGAATATCACAGGTTAACATCTACCATCAACCATATTAAGAGATGTATAAAATTCTTATGTAACACAGAGCCATAGTTTAAATGTGGAGACCAAACCTAAGCAAACTGACTTGAGAGAAATATCAACCCTGTAATAATACATATAATATATATATATTACAACTATTATCCTGCAGGTGTTTAGAAACATGCAACCACCCATATTAACTTCTAAGATGAGTCCAAGAGTACTCTTTGCATGCTACAGCACTGTAAGCATTGTTCAAAATATTCTATGAAACTTAATGATCCAGTCTTATCCTAGAGATGCCTGTACTAATGAGCATGCCTGGCAGTGTTCCAAAATGGCAGCCCTAATAAATATTTAAGTGTTAATGTATGACCACTGGTTAAACGGCAGCATCAGTCCGGTTAAGCCATATAACGACCACCAGGCGGGTAACTAAATGAATACTCCTTCCGTTCCAAAAAAAGTGCACTTCTAGGATTCTTGGAGAAGATCAATGTTACTTGAACATTACATATTTACCCCTATCAAAAGCTATTTCAGCATTTAACGGTTGCACTTTCGAAATAGAGAAAATAATAAAAAAACTACTATAATTAGGTGAATCATACCTATAAGTGCACTTATTTTGGGACAAATTTCAAATGGTAGAAGTGCACACTTATTTTGGAACGAATTTCAAATGGTCGAAGTGCACTTATTTTGGGACGGAGGGAGTACTACCAAAGCTTTTGAAACCATGGTATTTGGAAAGGGAACCAGATATTGGGAATATTTAAAAGGGGTGTGAGGCATAGTGAGTGGTTGTGCTAGTCATGCACAAAGTGGGGAACCAGATATTGGGAATATTTAAAAGGGGTGTGAGGCATAGTGCGTGGTTGTGCTCGTCATGCACAAAGTGGTATAAGCACCAAGCTCCTCAACAGAGGCTACAATTGGCTACAGACATTGCCATCACTACAGCTCATGACAAGCTATAAAGCAAGGGAAGGATAAGTTGTCATCTACAATCATACAAGGAGATTTTCACATGTTTTGTAGTATGAACAATACACAGGCAGTTTGCTATAGCATTGCCCATGTGACAGCTTACAACAAATCAGGGAATAGTATTATTGGTTTCAATGTTTCCTGTTCCTTTTTGGGTACTTGCTACATTTTAGGTATGCTCTTGAATGGTTCCCGTTTTTAGGCTTACAGCCTCTATGTAAGATCAATATTGCCATCACAAAGAAGCACAAACTAAAAAAAGAGACTTAGTCAATAGACTTCTTGATGCGGTGTAGCCGCTGTCATGGCATTACATGCCACTTGGGTTTGGGCGTCCATCAGTCATCTAGTCCATGACATTGGTTAGTTTACAATATAGGAGTCACTGATAGTAAAGCTTTATGAATACAAATTGTAATCACCCAATTGTGAGAATGAATAGGAATCAGAAAGACAGTCACAGGAAGAACATAATACCTTTCCAAACAACACTTTCCAAACAGTACTGTGGATGAATGATAAAATACCCAGAAGTCGTGTCTCTCGTCTATTTCCCTGAAGTAAAAATCTAATTATCTTCCAGACATGACTGCCTCAAACACAAAAGGTCTAGGACAAGAAAGCAAATAATATATATTACAACATGGAGATCATGTTTTTTTTTAAAAAAATGGAGAGTACTTGAAATCATTGCACATATTATACCAGATGAAACTTTTATCCTATAGAATTCAATGAAAACAGCTGGTGCAGTGACTCTACAGTTGTTATTATTCTATTAGTCCAAGAAAACCCATAACTATGTTTTATGCTAAATGTACAGTACTTGGATACTCATATATGATATATATTAGATTTTGAGCTAGAAAGAATTATCCAAGCAAAACTATTTTTGTAAAAGAAAATATGACTACAACATATTATCTTGCAAAAATGGAGCATCAAAATTGTTCCAGTATTTTACAAAGCTCATTATATAACCAAGCAAACAAACTGGCATCAAACCTTCTCCCTGTGACAGAGTAGTTCAAGCACCCTTGCACCAACAGCATAACCAGCATCCTCCAGCCTGTGCATGAAACAAAACAAACAGGTGTAGCCTAGAGGAATTTATAAATCAATTTACTGAAAGAGTTTATCTGATCTGGGTATAAGTTAGTAGCATGGGGTGACCACTAGAAGCTATACCCCATGTCCCCATATCAATCAAGGCAAGAGAAATGAAGGCACATGGTAGAAAATAACCAACCAACTTCAATACATATTCATCAAACAAGATCAGACAAGTATGTGCACAAAAGAGTTACCTCCGTTCCAGCTCAGTAATGTTGTCAACTTGAGTCTGATTGTACTGAACCAATTCAGAGAACAAGAATGCAAATGCACTCAAACTGACCTACAAAAGGCAAAATACACAATAAGCCTGTATGGTAAGAAAAAGACCATGAGAGAAATCAAACTTCCTAGAAAATTTAGAGATCACCAAGCATATCAGGAAAGCTTATCATGGTCTTTGACCTCTCATTTGCAAAATTTGTCAGGAACTAATTTAACATCACCATAAAGAAATAAGCATTTAATGTCTGGCCGTTAATAAGACCGTCACCGGTAAACCTTATGCTACAAAAAAATGTTATGGTCCGCAAAACATATTCCAGCAAAAAAAGAAAGAAAATCTAAGGTTGCTGGTTGAAATAAAAGGGTGAGACCACTCAGGCCCAGTGTCATAAAGTTTAGGCTTGACAGATTGAATTGTAATTAGAATGGATTCTATCTATAAAGAATCAATCTAATAGGAGTCTTAGGAGTCAATTTTGTTGCCCCTACAAATGTAGAGATAATGAATGAAATGTTAAGCTGACTTTGGGTAATTCTCCTCTGCCTTCTTGTGTCCCCACACCCCCTTTTCCCAGTGGCCGCACCTAGCAGCCGCACCCTCCTCTCACGTATCTCACCTACGTGGTTACGGCTCAGCCCTAACCACAAAAGCTCGTGACCATTTGGTATACAGAACCAGCTCTATTTCCACTGCAATGGGACCCAATTCTGATCTATACAACGAATGACAAACTGGAGGAAGAAGATCAAAACAGTGATGCAGCCTCTACTAGCATATGCCCGAAACTTGAGCAGTAGATGAAACAGGAACCAACCGTGACTCCTCCAATCTATGTTCCACAGCCAAAAAGGGGAGTAACAGCACCAAAGGGGCCAATTCAGATAGATCAGCTTCTGGTGGAAAGTGAAACAACCTCAGATGCATGGGAAGGAATAATAATGTGACGCCAGGGATCAGGAGCCACGGTGTAAATGCAACATGGCAATCAAAACTCCTATAAATTATTGTTTCCAGAGTACTATGGTAATGACAACCCCTTACCCTGGCTATATAGATGCAAAAACTTCTTTTATATATATCTCAGAAAAATGAAAAAAGAGAGATGTTGCTAGCATTCTTCCACCTGACAGGTCATGCCTTAACATGGTTTATGTGCCTAGAACGAGATGAGAGAACTGCTCCATGGTCCTTCTTTACTGCAACTACCAAATGCTTCAAACTTTTGCCAAGAAAGAACTCTCTGGAACAACTGTCAAAAACTCAACAGCTGGGATGACAGGAGGTATATACAGATCAATTTATAACCTAGATCTCTCAGGTGAAAAATCTATGACTGGCCCAACAATCAATGCTATTCACAGAAGAATTAAGAGATCTCTTGCATCTCTCACAAAAGTCAGGCTCTGCGGATCAGTTACCTTGCCACTGTTTGAACAAAACTGATCAACAGTATTCCATCAAACAAGTCCCGTGAAAATGCAACTACATCTCACACCACTGCTCCCGCAGGCTGCAAGACTTTCCTACAGATTACAGGCTACATCCCTAGTGCCTTCCTATTATACGAGCCTATGTGGGAGCAAGGAACTAGAAGGGATCGCAGTGAGATGCATGACAAAAAAAGATCGACATCTCGAGGACTAATCTAGGGAGGCAGTGCGTGCACAGATCGAATGGGAATTCAAGGCGGCAACAGCACATACCTCCTGCCTGCCACGGCTGAGGGGCTTGTCAAGGCACGTTGGCATACTGCTTCGCCTTCCCTACGCCGATCATTTTGCCAGCCCCTTCAAGCTGCAGATAAATTAAGATACAAGTTAGAAAATGCACCATGAACATCACATAATGAAAAATCCCCATACCATATTCAAATAAAATCATTATAGCCAATGATATGCATATCTAAAGACACCAACTGTTATCGAGACTTTTACAGTTCATGTTTCGACTCATAAGATTTAACAAGCCAGTTCATAGAAAAACATTTCAATTTTCTTTGGCTAAGACTAATCACGAGGGATGGACCCCAGTAGAGGACATGGATGTACACATAAACATCCAATATATTTTGCAGAACAAAACGAAGAAGAAGTTTGTAGGCATAATACATGTATACTGCACTTGGAATTGGATCAGATCAGATCCGAATATAGATAGCTTGGGTTTGGGAGCTCCGTTTTCCACAGTAGGAATGAAAAGGGGTAACCGCACCTAGTGGGTGCTCGTCGCCGGCGAAGGTGAGATCTAGGCACCTGGAATAGGGCGGCGCGGCGGCGGCGGCCCAGTCGGCTCCACCAGACAGCGCTCGCGACTAGGCGAGGGGAACGGCCTGAACGGGAGAGAATCAGAGAACCGAGGGACAGCGTGGGTGCGTTTGTTTGCGTGGACCAGCTGGGACAGTGCGCCCGTGGGCTGCAACCGACGGTGTTTGTTTGCGTGGAATCCCTCCCCAGCCCGGCCCGCACGATCATTAAAGCAGCCCCCGGCCAAGCCCTGGGTTTCGTTCCTCCTGGGCTCGCCATGCTCGGGTGCGTAAGGATGGCAACGGGTCGGGTTCGGATCGGGTGGAGTCTCCGTGCACCCAAAACCGAAACCCGAAATCGAAACCCGAATCCGCCCCGAAAACCGATTCGGGTGGAAATCCATCACCAAAACCAAACCCGCGGATACCCGAAACCCGAATGGATACCCGAAACCCGAATGGATACCCGAAACCCGCGGATATATATACACATATTCACATGTATAAACAAGAGGCAACAAATAATAAATATTTTCATGAGTCAACTTTAAATAAATTTAATAATCTAAGTAAACAAATTATTATTAGTATATTATAAAACATGAGTTTTAATTCCAAATGATTTATTTTGGATATCCATTGGATATCCACGGGTGGAAAACCAAACCCGAAACCAAACCCGATTGGTTTCGGGGCCCCGAACCCAAAAACCGTGGGTGAAAAACCATCCCTAAACCCGAACCCGCAGAACCCGAAACCCGCGGATATCCGCCCCAAACCCGATCCGTTGCCATCCTTACGGGCGCGGCGTTGGCCATTTCGTCCTCCCACCGGTTGGCCCCCGCGGGCTCGTGCGGGAGTGGTGAAATCTCCGCGCGCGGCGCTGCTAGGGTTTCCGCCTCCATTATCCCCTCCCTCCCTCCCCGCGGCGCTCTCACTCGCTCTCCGCTCTCCGTCCTCACTCTCTCCGCTCTCCTTCCTCGCTTCGCCTGGTGGTGTCGTGTAACATCCTCGATGTTAAAAAAATAATTAAGAAGGTGATTATGTCATCATTATGCATAATCATCACGCATCAACTCATGAGTGCATTTCATGTTTATATTATAGTATGCAAATGTTATTTTATGGAGTGTTTTATATATTACCTGAAATAATGTTAATAATAATGATTAGGAAACTTTGTGAATCTTGATGTGGGAATCTTTTAAACAAGTCAAATCCTTCCTTAGTAAAAGTTTTATAATTTTTGTTGCAATGCTTGGTGTGGACCTTGTTTTATGATATGTGTTGACTTGTATGGATGAATCAATTTCAAAACATTTGTGTTTAATTGGATTTCCGAAAACCCGAATTTCCAGCATTTAAGTTTACCCTGGGTAACCCAATTCAAAATCTAAGCATATTTTGGGGTTGAGTCTAAAAGCAAAAGTGTAGAGTTTGTCATGGTGTACAAAGTTGGTGTTTGGAGTTTTCAAAGTTGTTTTATAAAATTTGAAGTAATTTGAAAAGGCGAAATTCTTTAAAAGTCCCCTAATTGAATTCCAAAGTTCATTTCAAAATGTAGACCGAATTTGGGTATGGTTATAAAAGCAAAGTTGTAGAACTTTGAATTTGGAACAACTTTTATTTTTGGAGATTTTTGAGTTGCCACATAAATTTGGGAGTAATTTGGGATTCAAAGCGAGTGGCAATTATGTAAATTCGGTGAACAGTAACCGCGGAAGCCACCTGACCGTCGGTGATCTTCGATCGTCTTCCAGTCGTCGCCGTGGCTGCCTTTGGCTCCGTGCTGGCTTGGAGAAGATGCTACGTGTCGTCTTCGTGTCCGTGGTCGAGCTTTAAAGCCAAGCGCCGGTGCCGTCTCTCTATTTTTCTCTCTCAGAATCTGCCGCCGGCCGAGCTCTCTTTGCCGGTGAAATTCATCGCCGATGATCAACCATCACCCAATAGCTCGCTCACCCAGCTTCGCTTGCTCCTTGTGATGCTCCCTCACCCTTTTTCCCTACCTCTACCAGCTCAGATTGCCCGCGCGCTCAAATTTCGTCGCGGCCGAGCCACCATGGCCGCCGAGCTCCACCTCTCCGTGGCTAGAGTGCTCTAGTGCCTATCTCCTCCTCCCGAGTATGGTTCTGAGCTCTCCATGATACGGTGTTGCTCGTTAACTTATTCGTTTTACCTCTACCGCTCAGAGCACGCTGGAACGACACCGCCGCCGTTCACGTTGCGGCCATCCGTCATGGCCGCCGAGCTCGCCTCCGCCGTGGCCAGCCTACTCCGGCTGCTCTCACTCATTTCTTTCTCTTGTTTTGCGCTTCCCTCTATGCCGTGATGCTCACAAGCAAACCGGTTGCTCGTCTTGTCCACAGGACATGTCGGAACGCAGCCTGCCGCCATGTCCGCCGCTGTAGATCACCGGTGCACGTGGGCAGCCCTTCACCGGCCATCTCCGG
Source organism: Miscanthus floridulus (assembly GCF_019320115.1). Classification (NCBI taxonomy): domain Eukaryota; kingdom Viridiplantae; phylum Streptophyta; class Magnoliopsida; order Poales; family Poaceae; genus Miscanthus; species Miscanthus floridulus. Next base: position 22,883,764 of record NC_089597.1, read on the forward strand.
CAACAATTCATCCACACACGGGTGTGCACAGGTCCTTACTTGCTCCAGCACCTCTCCTTCGCCGCCTGCGAGCATCATCCGACCGGAAATCGAGCTTCTCCGGCGTCCTCTGTTCTTCAAAATCACGATCAGGGACTTCGTCTTCAAATTCAGGAATAGGGAGGGGCTTTTCTGTGAATCGCAGACTCATGTGAATAGTGCCTTTTGGATCTGTTTGCTTTGAAATTTGCTGAACTTTGATAATTCGTACAAAACCATAGAAAAATCGTAAAATAACAAATGGGGACTTTTTGGAATCCTTGTGAAATTTCCTATGCAATAGATCTATAATATGTCATGTTTTAGTTTAAAGTTTTAGCTGTAAAAATAGATTTGTGAAGTTAGGGTTTTAATGCTAGTTGTATTTGTCCTTTTTCATAACTAGAGATGTAGGGCTCCAAATGAAGTGAAATTTTTATGGCATGCTACTCATGTGATGTTTGATATGTGATAAAAATTTCATGGTCATTGGTTATTGTATTAGTGAGTTAATAATTATTTTCTTGCAATTATTGTTTCGGGATAGTTTTTGGGACAGTTTGGATTACATCATGATAATGATGTTTTTCGGGAAACTTGTTAATAACAAAGTTGTAGATAATTCATGTATCTAGCTGCTGTTAAAATTTGGTGGTATTTGGCCTTATGGTTTGTGAGTTATGCCTGTTTAAAGTTGGGTTTCAGAAATGGCTGCTCTCTGTCAATTGTGGATCAGTTTCTATAAATGGGTATATTTGACTTAGTTAACTTGAGAATCATGCTAAGATGATTAAAGATGAGTTGTAGAAAATTTCATAAGCTTTCCAGAATGTCTTGTTGCATGGCTATTGGGTTTGTATAACTCTAGTTATGATCCAAACATGAACCTATTGTTTCCAGTCCAGAAATAGACATATGCTAGTTATGGTTGTTTACTCCATGTGTTGCTAAGTGTGGCTTATGCCCTTGTTGATGGTTAAGTTATGATACTTGTGACCTTGTTAAACTTGTGTCATGCTTGATGTGCTTGCTCTCTATAGTTAATTGTGTGATGTTAGTTAAATAGTAAACCTTAATGACTTAGGTTTTGTTTGAAATTTTGATTGAGTGATGACCTTGGGTCATTAGCATAAGATGATTCTTGGTACTTAAAGTAAGTAGTTGGGTTTACGAAAAAGGTTTAGTTAGTTTGACTTGTAACTGTACCGTGAAGGAAAGTTGTATTCGAATTGTTAATTTTACATCCATCATCAAGCATCATGTTTCGTATTCCGCATCATATTAAACATGGTATTGTTACTACGTGTAGTGAACGAAGGTGAACACGTGGTAGTTAATCAAGTTGCGGAGGAGGTTAATCCGTTTGTTGAGGTCGGATCTGATAATTGAGGGACGACTCCGGATCCTAACTTTTCCGTCAACGAAGGCAAGCCCTAAATGCATTTAACCCTACCTTGTATTTTACAAATTTTATCGCTTTTGCTTTTATATACTGCATTAAGTGATTAGAAGTCAAGTGGAAACCTAATTGGTGCATTACCAACCTTGTTTTTCTATATCTACCTTGTTACCAGTTTAAATTCGTAAATGCCTAGTGATGCTTAGTCATGCTTAGACAGAGAAAAGTCGGGTGATTACCTGTCACCTGCGTGATCCAAATGGTTTTTGGATACGGATGATTATTTATGTTATCATGAGAAATGAGCATGTGAAGTAATAAATCTAGACCGGGCGAATTCGGTATGTGAGAGCCACAAGACATGGAGGTCTTGTGAGCGGGTTCTTTCCGCCTGTGTCGATTAAGGCCCATACCGTTGTTGAACCGCATGAGGTGAGACTTTGTAGTACTAACCACATACTCCGATAAGCCTTAACTTGGCTATTCTTTTACGAGAATGGCTACTCGCGCATTGGGAGTGGAGAGATGGCGGAAATAGCGTGTACCCATGTGGCAATGGGCTGGATTGGTGGAGTACTGTATTCTCGGGTGGCGTGGACCCGTTCTTGTTTAGATGATCCGAGGGTAGGTTGGTATATGTAGGTCGGGGACCTGCATATGTCGTGTGGTCTAGAATCCCCAGCTGGGTTTAATCGGTTCGAATCATCGTTGCTCCTCGGTTATGGAGACTCACTTCTCTGTTCATCATCGTAGTTTAATAACTAAAATTTGAGAAGGTGTTGGATATGAAGTTTCATGATCTCATTACAGATCGTGTCATCTTTGTATATGATTTTATGAAGTTTTAAATGCCGAGATAAAGAATTTTGTTAAAAATCTTTTACGCAAAAGAACTTTGATTATTGCTAAAGCCATACCTTGAATCCCTGAGTCTGCATTCCTGAGTTTTCTCAGTTTTATTTCGGTTAAGTCTTGTTGAGTACTTTTATACTCAGGGTTCGTTGACCCTTGTTGTAGGTGAGCCTTATGAGCAGGTCTATTTTGGACCTTGCTGCATGACTGTTGTTCCTGTCGATGACGATAAGTGAATGTGTGATCCTTGGGCAGGATGCTTATTTTGTGTGTTATGTTTATGTTAATTATGCCACTCCACTACTACTATGGTTTGTAATAATTATTGAACTTAGTTTGTAAGGTTTGAAACAACTGGTTTGTAAATTAAGTTATCGTAAGTCTTCCACTATTTTACTCTGATGAATATATTTGAATAAATGTTGTAATGCTGCAATGACTCTGTAATGTGATCCTGCTCAGAAATCGTGGATGATTCGGGGTTCCCCGAGGACACCCGAGAGACTTCTTAAGTTACCAGGAACATATGTATAGTTGTCAAAGGTCATTGGACAGTGACAAGTGCATGTGGGTCCTATAACTTAGGAGGTTCTGCCATAGAATGGTATCAGAGCGATCGTTACAAAGTTTTTGTTGTATTGTTTTACGAAAACTTCAAAATGATTTGGGATGACTAAATTTAACTTGTTAATTTGGTCCAAATTGCTTCTAACTTATCTTATTTCTTTCTCACCATTCCGTATTTAATTAAAAAGGTTTTGTATGGTGGAGTAGTAATCTTATTATGCCCTATATAATAAGAACTATTGTTTATGTACCTTAGGAGCTTTGATGTTTAGTAACATAAGAATCGTTCATGCATCATGTCATTAATGAAACACTGCACATATTCCAGTTATAATCATTCATATGAAGTTGAAATATAATGATGTTTAAAACTTCCTCCTATTCTGGGAATGGCTATTACTTGATATAGCTATTTTGTCCCAATGAATCTGGTTATGCACCAGGCTTTGCTAGTAAACCACTCTTTACTTATTTTTGCATAAGTTCTACATCATTTGGAACTTTTGATGCACTTTAATTTTTCCCGTCCACTAAATGTTGAAACTTGGGACTAATCCTTGAATTCTCAAACCTATGCATGTGTCATGTCTTGGTCTCTCTTAATGCAACACATGCTAGTTCCTTGATCTTGCTAGCTTGACAAGTGTTACTTGTGAGTTACTTTAGTTGTGCCCTATGGTGGTGCCATGATCCATGATTTACGGTGCCGCGTCGAAACCTGGGGTCTCTTGTGGACTGCAACCATAAGGAAATACTGCTGGGCGCTCGCTGGTATCGAGGTATGCGGTCATGATCCATTATAGCTCTGCAATTAATGTGATCCACTACTACTATGGTTTGTAATAATTATCGAACTTAGTTTGTAAGGTTTGAAACAACTGGTTTGTAAATTAAGTTATCGTAAGTCTTCCACTATTTTACTCTGATGAATATATTTGAATAAATGTTGTAATACTACAATGACTCTATAATGTGATCCTGCTCGGAAATCGTGGATGATTCGGGGTTCCCCGAAGACACCCGACAGACTTCTTAAGTTACCAGGAACATATGCATAGTTGTCAAAGGTCATTGGACAGTGACATGTGTATATGGGTCCTATAACTTAGGAGGTTCTGCCACATGTCGGCGCGGTTGTAGATGCTCTCGGGCCTTAGGTTTGGGAGTTCTCCCGCCGCCGTCATTGTGGTGGAGGAGGTGGTGGTGGTGTGTCTGCTACGTCTCTGGCTCTGGTTCGCCGCCTTCTTCTTCTTCTTGGCCTAGTGGTGGTGGTGGCCAGTGTCATGCGGGACCCCTCATCTTCCATATCTCTGGTTCTTCTTCCTCCTCTCCGGCTGGGGTGTGGTGGTGTTTGTTTGTCTGGACCTCTCTACATCGCCTCTTCTTCTTGTCCCTCCTTGTCGCTCGTAGCAAGGTGACATCCCTTCTCGGACCTTACCTCACGTGGATCTTGTTTACTATGGAGCTGGATGATCCAAATCTTGAGATTTGAGGTGGCTGTGTGCAAATCCCTGGCCACCGAGGTACGAATGTTGTGGATCTGGTGATTTCAAGTACTATGCTGGTACTTTTGTGGTCGATTTGCTATGATTTATACGGTTCTTGGTTGGCTAGGGTTTATTGTTCATTTGTTCATATTCATACAGTGTACATGTGATGCTTTGGAGTATTTATACTAGTCAATGATGCTATCAGTGGGTTCTGGGTGTCTTCTTTTGATAGAAGTAGCTGTTCCTGCTAATTTATGTCCATGTTTATATGAATGCAGTTCATTTTGAGGCCAGCAATGGCATGCCTGATGACTAAAACCTGTCTCTAATAACTGAATGTAGATGGATCCAGTTAGCCAATGCTCTGCCATGGCCAGTCAGGCTACAGCAATGGTTGTGGTCATGGTGGCTTTTCTGTTTTCTAGAGTTAAGAGACTAAGGGGTGAGGATGAACCCATAGTGTATGGTCCTAGGGCTATAGCAGATGAGCATAGGAGGATTAACTTGGACTTGATTTACAACTCCACTGATAAGGAGTGCATTGCCATGTTAAGGATGAGTAGGGCCCCTTTCTTTGCTCTTTGTAATCTGTTTAGACAGAGGGGTCTTACGCTTGACAGTATAAATGCAAGTGTTGAGGAACAAGTTTCAATGTTCCTCCATGTAGTTGGACACAATCAAAGGTTTAGGGTGGCCCACCAGAGTTTTAGAAGGTCCAGAGACTGTCCACCGCCATTTCCACCAAGTGTTGTATGCTGTTGGGGAGCTTAGGAGTGAGATGATCAAGCCACCTGGCCTTGAGACCCACCCTAAAATTTTTGGAAGCCACAGATGTAACCCATATTTCAAGGTAATGAACCTTTTTTGCCTTTAGTCAATGTAGACATTCCAAGTCACATAAACTTAATTTGTTCTAATCAAATGTTCTTTAGGACTGTATTGGGGATATTGATGGCACTCATGTGTTGGCTAGGGTGCCTAGACACATGCAGGCTGCATTTAGGGGTAGGAAGAGTAACCCAACTCAAAATGTAATGGCTGCTGTGGACTTTGACTCGAAGTTCACCTATGTCTTGGCTGGTTGGGAGGGATAAACACATGATGCTTTGATCCTGACTGATGCTATTGAGAGACCAGATGGGTTAGTGTACTAGAAGGTAACCGAATTGTCAATAGTATATGTTGTTGTTGTGTCCGGTCAATGCTGACGTACGCTGACATGGTGGCGCACAGAGGAGACATTGAGTGACCGGACGCTGGGTGAGTCCGGTCGAGCATGACCGGACACGTGTGGTCATGATTTTGCGCGAATGGAACCTTACTAGAAACAACTGGACGCTGAGGTCCAGCGTCCGGTCACTTTGCAGCAGTGCGTCCGATCATCACTTAACCATTGGGATTGGGCGCTCAGTATTTGAAGAGAGGAGACATGTGGCGTGCATCGTGCGACCGGACGCTGAGGTCTAGCGTCCGGTCAATCTGACCAGAGCGTCCGGTCAGCCCATGTTCAGAGTAGTGAGGAGCCCAACAACTCTATTTCGTGGGGGCTTCTATTTAAGCCCCATGGCCGGCTTAAGCTCACTCTCTTAGCCATTTGCATTGACATAGCAACCTTGTGAGCTTAGCCAAAGCCCTCCCACTCATCTCCATCATTGTTTCATCATCATTATGAGATTAGGAGAGAATCCAAGTGCATTGCTTGAGTGATTGCATCTAGTGGCACTTGGCATTCGTGTTTCGCTGTGGGATTCACTTATTACTCTTGGTGGTTGCCGCCACCTAGATGGCTTGGAGTAGTGAGGATCGTTGAGCAGAGGTTGGTGATTGTCTTCGGCTCCGATCATGGTGATTGTGAGGGGTCTTGTACCTTCCCCGGCGGAGAGCCAAAAGGTAACTCTAGTGGATTACTCGTGTCATTGAGTTACCTCACTTATGGATAGGTTCTTGTGGTGTCCAATTGTGTGGATGAGGTTCGTGCAACACCTCTTAGCCGCTGAACCAACAAGTGTTGGTCGACACAACGGGGACTAGCGTGCCGGCAAGCACGTGAACCTTAGGAGAAAAATTGGTTGTCTCTTGCCCTTTGGTATTCTCTCGGTGATTGATTTAGTATTCATCTTGTGATTGGTTCACTCCTCTACACGGCGGTATAATCACCCTACTCACTCATTTATATTCTTGCAAACTAGTTGTGGCATGCTCTTTAGTGTAATTAGAATTAAGAGCTAGCTTTATTATTTTAAGTTCATCTAGTGGAGCTCTTTAGAGTAGCAAGATTGAGAGCTCTTAGTGAGTAGTAACATTGCAAGTTGTGTGCTTAGTAATCATTACAACTAGAATTGTTGGATAGGTGGCTTGCAACCCTTGTAGAGCTAGAGCAAGTTTGCATTTTGCTGTTTGTCATACTAATCAAATTGCTCTAGTTGATTTGTTGATTTTTAAATAGGCTATTCACCCCCCTCTCTAGCCATATTAGGACCTTTCAAGTGGTATCAGAGCTGTGGTCACCATTTGATTGAAGGCTTAACAACCTCGATGTCAAATTATGGCTCAAGTTGTGTTCAACCATGTGGGGGGGGGGGCAAACCACCGTTCTTTGATGGCACGTGCTATGATTATTAGAATAGAAAGATGAGGATGTATCTTGGTTCAATCAATGATCAAGTATGGGAGGTGACCAAGAATGACTATGCTATCATTGATCCCGATGACCCCACCAACCAAGACAAGACCAACAAGTAATGCAATACAATGGCTCTCAAGACCATATACAATGCCATTGATTCCAAGGTGTTTGAGCAAATCAAGGATTATGAAAGAGCAAATGAGGTGTGGAGGAGATTGGAGGAAACATATGAGGGCACACCGGCGGTGAAGAGTGCTAAGTTGTACATTCTCAAGGATAAGTTGACAAGCTTCAAGATGAAGGAAGATGAGAGCATTCCAGAAATGTTTCATCGGTTGCAAGTGATTGTAAATGATTTGAAGGCCTTGGGAGAGAAGATCAAAGATGATGATGTCTCTCATCGGTTCTTGATGTGCTTACCTCCAAGATTTGAGATATTGAGATTACTTATCATAAGAGGAGGATTGAAGGAGATTACTCCTAACCAAGTACTAGGTGATGTCATGATCCAAGAGACATACCGTGTGGAAAGGGAGGGGGATGACAAGGATGACAAGAAGGAAGAAGAAGAAAAGAAGAAGAGTATAGCATTCAAGGCTAGCTAATCATCATCCAAGAACAAGGGCAAGTCCAAGAAAGAATCAAGTGATGGCGATGATCTTAGTGATATTGATGATGAAGCTATGGCCCTCTTTGTACGCAAGATGGGAAAATTCATGAAGAAGAAGGGCTATGGTACAAGAAAGAGAAGAGATCACACCAAAAGCAAAGAATATGTGAGAAGATGCTACAATTGCAAGAGTCCCGATCACGTTGTAGCAAATTGTCCCTACAATAGTGATAATGATGAGGATGAGAAGAAGAAGCACAATAAGGATAAGAAAGAAAAGAAGGAAAAGAAGGAGAAGAGAATGACCTTCTAAAAGAAGAAGAAAAAGGGTGGAGGCTATTTGGTCACTTGGGATAGTGATGGCTCTTCGGATAGTGATGACTCTAGTGATGATGGCAAAAAATCTATCAAGAAAGCACTAGCAAGCATCGCCATCAACAATAAGCCCTCCATCTTTGACACTCCTTCGACATGCCTCATGGCAAAACCCACCAAGGTAAAATATGATGTGAGTGATGATGATGAATATGAAAGTGATGCTTGTAGGAGTGATGATAATGATGAGGAGTACTCTAAAGAGAAGCTCATGGACACGTGTGAGCAAGTGCATACTTGCTTTGAGATGAAGAGAAAGGAGTGCAAGGAATTGAACAAGAAAGTCAAATTTCTTGAGCAATCCCTTGATGAGCTCAATGCCACTCATGAGAGGCTAATGGAAGCTCATGAGAAGCTTGGCAAAGCTCACTTTAAGCTTGAGAAAGCTCACTCCTCTCTCATCGAGCAAGTCAAAGAGGAAGCCAAGAAGGAGCAAGTGATTGTATCATATGATGTGGGACTAACATGTGATCTTATTGATGAATCTTTTTATAAGCCCATTATAGTTGCTCCCACTAACACTTCTTGTAGCACTACCACTTCTACTTCACCTTTGAGTGATGGTCTCAATTGTGATGCCTCATTAATGGTGGAAAATGAGACCCTCAAGAAGGAGGTGAATGAGCTCACTCGTGCCTTAGGCAATGCCTATGGTGGATTTCCCACCTACTAAAGTGCTTGGATAGCCAAAGGTTTTTTCTCAACAAAGAGAGATTAGGCTATACCCCCAAGAAAGGCAAGATGGCCTTTGTCACTCCTAAAGTTAACTTTGTGAAGGACAATGGTCGATTTTGCAATAGATGCAAGTAAGTTGGACATATAGAGTAATATTGCAAGATTAACAAGAACAAGCTACCTATTGTATCCTCAATTAAATTTGATTCTTGTTACATGCTTGTTAAGGGTGCCAATGGTGTGAAGGCTAAGTTCATTGGTACACTAATTGTGGGCCCAAAGAAGAAGGCCATTTGGGTACCAAAGACCTTAGTAACTAATCTTCAATGACCCAAGCAAGTTTGGGTACCTAAAAAGAATTGATCTTCTTTTGTAGGTCAATTATAAAGCCGGAGGAAGACATTGGGTGCTTGATAGTGGGTGCACACAACACATGACCGGTGATCCAAGAATGTTCAATTCAATCAATAAAAACAAGAGCAATGGGATTGATAGTATCACATTTGGTGACAATGGCAAAGGCAAGGTCAAAGGGCTTGGTAAGATTGCAATATCCAATGACTTGAGTATTTTCAATGTGCTACTAGTAGAGAGCTTGAACTTCAACCTTTTGTCGGTAGCTCAATTGTGTGATCTTGATTTCAAGTGCATATTTGGTGTGGATGATGTAGAGATTATAAGTGTAGATGGCTCTAACTTGATGTTCAAAGGATTTAGATATGAAAATCTATACTTGGTTGATTTCAATGCTAGAGAAGCTCAATTGACAACATGTTTGATCACTAAGTCTAGCATGGGTTGGTTATGGCATAGAAGGCTTGGTCATGTTGGAATAAAACAATTGAACAAGTTGATTAAGCATGACTTAGTTAGAGGCTTGAAAGATGTCACATTTGAGAAGGATAAGCTATGTAGTGCATGTCAAGCCAGAAAACAAGTTGGTAATACACATCCTAAGAAGAGCATGATGAGCACATCTAAGGCATTTGAGTTGATGCACATGGACTTGTTTGGACCAACCACATACACAAGCATTGGTGGAAACAAATATGGATTTGTGATTGTGGTTGATTTCACTAGATACACATGGGTATTCTTTCTTGTTGATAAGAGTGATGTGTTTGCAACATTCAAATCATTTGTCAAGGGCATTCACAGTGAGTTTGAAACAACCATTAAGAAAGTTAGAAGTGACAATGGTAGTGAATTCAAGAACACTAGAATTGATGAGTTGTATGATGAATTTGGAATTAGATATCAATTCTCGGCTAAGTACACTCCTCAATCAAATGACTTAGTTGAAAGGAAGAATAGAACTTTGATTGACATGTCAAGATCAATGTTGAGTGAGTATAATGTGAGCTATTCATTTTGGGCCGAAGCAATCAACACGGCTTGCTATTATAGCAACCGACTCTATTGTCACCCCATGATGGAGAAGACACCTTATGAGATTTTGAATGGAAGAAGCCCAACATAGCATACTTTCGAATTTTTGGTTGTAAATGCTACATATTGAAGAAAGACACTAGATTGAGCAAGTTTGAAAAGAAATGTGATGAAGGTTTCTTGCTTGGTTACTCCACTACTAGCAAGGCTTATAGAGTTTGGAATTTAGCTAGTGGTACTCTTGAAGAGGTTCATGATGTGGAGTTTGATAAAACAAATGGTTCCCAAGAGGAAGATGAGAATCTAGATGATGTAAGAGGCACTCAATTGGTCAATGCAATGAAGAACATGGACATTGGTGATATAAGGCCTAGAGAGGTGATTGATGTTGAAGATGACAAGAATCAAGTGCTCTCTAACTCAAATGTGCAAGCTAGTGGTTCTCATGATCAAGTTCAAGCAAGAAATAGTGATGACAAAGTGTAAGATCAACAACAAGTGGCTAGTTCATCATCTCAATCAAGTGATCTATCAAATGCAAGCAATCAAGTGCAAGTGCTTCAACCAACCAATGTTGTAAGAGATCATCCCTTAGATACTATCATTGGTGATATTTCAAGAGATGTATAAACTAGATCAAGATTGGCTTTATTTTGTGAGTATTTCTCATTTGTGTCATCCATTGAACCTAAGAAGATAGATAAAGCTTTGAAGGATGTTGATTGGGTCAATGCTATGCATGAAGAGCTAAACAACTTCACAAGAAACCAAGTATGAGAGTTAGTTGAGAGGCCTAAGAATCATAATATGATTGGAACCAAGTGGGTCTTTCGGAACAAGCAAGATCAAGATGGAATAGTAATAAGGAACAAGGCAAGATTAGTGGCTTAAGGTTACACTCAAGTTGAAGGTCTTGACTTTGGAGAAACATATACCCCGGTTGCAAGATTGGAAGCAATTAGGATCTTGTTAGCCTATGCTTGTACCCATAACATCAAGTTATACCAAATGGATGTGAAGAGTGCATTTCTCAATTGGTACATCAATGAGCTTATGTATATTGAGCAACCTCCTGGTTTTGAAGATGAAAAGAAACCCAACCATATTTACAAGTTGAGAAAGGCTTTGTATGGATTAAAACAAGCACCTAGAGCATGGTATGAGAGATTGAGGGATTTCCTACTCTCTAAGGAATTCAAAATGGAAAAGGTTGACACCACTCTCTTCACCAAGAAGCTTGGAAATGACTTGTTTATAATGCAAATCTATGTTGATGATATCATATTTGGGTCAACAAATCAAGATTTTTGTGAAGAGTTTGGCAAGATGATGGCAAGTAAATTTGAGATGTCCATGATTATACAGCTTAGTTACTTCCTTGGTTTTCAAATCAAGCAAATAAAGAAGGCATATTTGTGAGTCAAGGCAAGTATATCAAGGACATGCTAAAGAAGTTTGGAATGGATGATGCTAAAGCTATTAGTACACCAATGGGGACAAGTGGAAGCTTGGATAATGATGCTAGTGGCAACATGGTAGATCAAAAGATGTATCGGTCTATAATTGAAAGCCTACTTTATGCGACCGCATCAAGGCCGAATGTGATGTTTAGTGTAAGCATGTGTGCTAGATTTCAAGCCTTACCAAGAGAAAGTCATTCGAAAGCAATAAGGAGAATATTGAGGTACTTGAAGCATACACAAAAAATTAGATTCTGGTATCTGAAAGCTCTAGTTTGGTTTTGGTGAATTGATGAAACCCTAAGTGCTAACCTAGTTCATCAAGTGATCAAGAGATAGGTAGCACACTTCAAGTAAAGAAGCAAATGAAGATCATAGCATGACAATGGTGATGGCATGGCGATGATCAAGGGCTTAAACTTGAAATTAAGAAAGAGAAAAACAAAAAGCTCAAGGCAAAGGTATAAACCATATGAGCTATTTTGTTTTGGTGATCAAGACACTTAGAGAGTGTGATCACATTTAGGTTTGATAGCCGTACTATTAAGAGGGGTGAAATTCGTATCGGAATGCGGTTATCAAAGTGCCACTAGATGCTCTAACTCATTGCATATGCATTTAAGATCTAGTGGAGTGCTAACACCTTTGATAATATTTGTGAAAATATGCTAACACATGTGCACAAGGTGTGTGCAGGGTTGAGATGGGTTTGGGTCGGCGCTTTCGGGAAAATGAAATGCCTATTTTCTATTGCGCCGGATGCAAATTCTTGGTGGTTGGCACATTGGAGCAAGGGTGGAGAAGATAGAAGTGAGAACAGAGCTGATGCCAGCGTCGGTCCAGTGACCGGACGCTGAATCCAGAAGCACCGGACGCTGACTGCCTGCATCCGGTCGCGTTGACTGTCGGTACAGTGGCTAGGGTTTACCACCGGACGCTGGCTATGTCCGGTCGAGGTGGACCGGACGCGTCCAGTCGAGGAAAACCAGGTTTTGACCCTTACTGTACTCGACCGAACGCTGAGGTTCCAGCGTCTGGTCAGTTTTAACCAGACGCGTCCGGTCGTGGTCGGTACCTTACTGGAAACGAGCGGACGCTGGGGGTTCAGCGTCCGGTCAGTTGAAGCTGCTGCGTCCGGTCAGCGTCATAGCCGTTGGAATCTGACGAACAGCGTTTGAAGGCGATGACACGTGGCGTCCATCTATGGACCGGACGCTGAGCCCAGGGTCCGGTCAGTATGACCGGAGCGTCCGGTCAGAGCACGTTTTGCCCAGTGAAGGGGTATAACGGCTCTATTTGATTGGGGCTCTATTTATAGCCCCATGACCGGCTCAAGGGACAACTCTTGCACATTTTCATTGACATAGCAACCTTGTGAGCCTAGCCAAAAGACTCCCACTCATCTACATCATTGATTCATCATCATAGTGAGATTGGGAGTGATCCAAGTGCATTGCTTGAGTGATTGCATCTAGAGGCACTTAGTGATCATGTTTCGCTGCGGATTTGGCTTGTTACTCTTGGTGGTTGCCGCCACCTAGACGGCTTGGAGCAGCGAGGATCGTCGAGCGGAGGTGGTGATTGTCTCCGGCTCCGATCATGGTGATTGTGAGGGGTTCTTGACCTTTCCCCGGCGGAGCGCCAAAAGGTACTCTAGTGGATTGCTCGTGGCTTGTGTGATCCTCATCTTGTGTTGGTTGTGCGGCACCCTATTGAGGGTTTGGCGTGTGAAGCCAATTAGCGCGTGAACCCCCAAGTGAGTGAATCGCCACAACGAGGACTAGCTTGCCGGCAAGCAAGTGAACCTCGGTAAAAAATCATTGTGTTCATCATTGATTCCGAGGTGATTGGTCATCATTGTTATTCATCTTCATGATTGATTGGTTCATTCATCTACACGGCGGTATAACCTTCTTGATCACTCTCTTTACTTTACCGCAAACTAGTTGACAAGCTCTTTAGTGTAGCTAGTTATGAGAGCTTGCATGCTTGGTTGGTGTGGCTCTTTAGTTAGCCTTTGAGAGCACACTAACATAGGGTAGTGTCATTGCTCTTGTGTGAATTGACACTATCTAAACTAGAATTGTGGTAGGTGGCTTGCATTTTGAGTAGGCTAGCGCAACACTCGCTTCGCCTCATAATTGTCTAACCATTTGGTTAAGTGTTGTTGTAGAAATTTTTATTAGGCTATTCACCCCCCTCTAGCCATTAGGACCTTTCAGTATCCCAAAGGAGGAAGATTTGAGTTGATTGGATATTCGGACTCTGATTATGTGGGATGCAAAGTTGAGAGAAAGAGCACATCGGGCACATGTCAACTATTGGGAAGATCACTTGTGTCTTGGTCATCAAAGAAGTAAAATAGTGTAGCACTTTCAATCGCCGAAGCGGAGTACATTTCGGCCGGTAGTTGTTGTGCTCAATTACTTTGGATGAAGGCTACTTTGAGTGACTTTGGAATTAAATTCAAGCAAGTGCCATTGCTATATGATAATGAGAGTGCCGTAAAGCTCACCAACAACCCGGTTCAATATTCAAGAACAAAGCATATTGATGTACGCCATCATTTCATAAGAGATCACCAACAAAAAGGGGACATTTGCATTGAGAGTGTGGGCACCGAAGATCAACTTGCCGATATTTTCACCAAGCCACTTGATGAGAAGAGGTTTTGCAAGCTAAGGAATGAATTAAACATACTTGACTTCTCCAATATGTGTTGATGCACCCCCCATTATATGACTTGCCTCTTCTTCGAGCAAAGCAAGGTAAAGTTGATCGACATGTCATCCATCCATTGCTAAAGACTTGTTTAGTGCATCTAGTCATTCCTATCATGTCCTAGGCTCATTCATGAAAACAAATGAATTTGATGCTTGTATGGTACCACTATTGCTTGTATGCTTGAAATGATCTAGTGGTAGCATATGACATGTTTGTGGGCTTGTAAACCTAGTGTTTGATCTAGAAAATAAGCTATAAGTGTTTAACTCAACATGGTACAAGATAACCCTTATTTGGAGGTGTGAAGAAGCTTGTCCTTGGATCAAACCGAGTTGAATATCTTTTGCAAGTGATCTAGATTGAATCAAATTGGGAAAATGATCCTCATTTCATATGATTTCACCCCAACCTATCTATAATTTGAGCTCACCTTTTGTGCTAATTGTTGACAAAGGGGGAGAGAAATTCACAAAGATAGTAAGATAGGAGGAGAAAACAAATGAAATGACATTATAAAGGGATCATAAAAAATGCACACAAGTAAGGGGAGCAAGCTCATAAACTTGTATGTTGCATTTGAATGTGCATTTCATATATTTGCTTGCATGGCACAAGTTCTAAATTACAATATTCATGCTAGTGTGGTGATGCTAGTTATAGGCTTGAATGATGAAATGAAAAACTAACATGCATATGCTAAAGTAACTAAACTTATGTTCATTCTATGGAAACTAAATCCTTGCTTGTAATGTTGATCTCATGAGGTATTCTAGTTTTTTGTGTATGTCTAGTTACTAATGGTGCTAAGGAAGGTATATTGGTGCACTCCGATTGGTATCACGCTTCAAAGATCCATCTCTTATACCTTAGCATCATTTGGTAGACATTGTCTTCTATATTTCCTATCTAAGCATATGTGCAAGCTACAATCCAAACTCTTAGCACATATATAGGGAGAGCAATTGCTACCATTTAGGATTCATGAAACTTGTCCATATCCTTTACACATAGTAAATATGCTTGGGCAAGCAACATGGACTCAATTAAATTTCAACTCATTCTTTGTGAAAGGGTTGTCATCAATTACCAAAAAGAGGGAGATTGAAAGCTCTAGTTTGCTTTTGATTAATTGATGAAACCCTAAGTGCTAACCTAGTTTATCAAAGTGATTATGAGATAGGTAGCACTACTCTAAGTGATGAAGCAATGGCGAAGATCATGACGGTGGTGATGGCATGGTGATGATCAAATGCTTGAACTTGGAAAAGAAGAAAGAGAAAAATAAAAGGCTCAAGGCAAAGGTATAAATAGTAGAAGCCATTTTGTTTTGGTGATCAAGACACTTAGCGAGTGTGATCACATTTAGATTAGATAGCCGTACTATTAAGAGGGGTGAAACTCGTATTGAAATGCAGTTATCAAAGTGCCACTAGATGCTCTAACTCATTGCATATGCATTTAGGATCTAGTGGAGTGCTAATACCCTTGAAAGTATTTATGAAAGTACGCTAACATATGTGCGAACAGTCTGACGGTGCCACCAGCACCCTATACAGATAAGATAGGGGTTCACAGAGTGATCGGACGCTGGGGTCCTAAGTTCGATCAGTAGCAGCAGTGAGCATGGGTCTCGGTCTTGTGACCGGACGCTGGCGCGAAGAGTGACCGGACGCTGGGTGAGTCCGGTCGAGCATGACCGGATGCGTCCGGTCGTGATTTTGCGAGAATGGAACCTTACTGGAAATGATCGGACGCTGAGGTCCAGCGTCCGATCACTTCACAGCAGTGCGTCCGGTCATCACTTAACCGTTGGGATCGGGCGCTCAGTATTTGAAGAGAGGAGACACATGGCGTGCATCACGCGACCGGACGCTAAGGTCTAGCGTCCGGTCAATCTGACCGGAGCGTCCGGTCGGCCCGTGTTCAGAGTAGTGGGGAGCCCAATGGCTCTATTTCGTAGGGGCTTCTATTTAAGCCCCATGGCTGGCTCAAGCTCACTTTCTTGGCCATTTGCATTGACATAGCAACCTTGTGAGCTTAGCCAAAGCCCTCCTACTCATCTCCATCATTGTTTCATCATCATTGTGAGATTGGGAGAGAATCCAAGTGCATTGCTTGAGTGATTGCATCTAGTGGCACTTGGCATTCGTGTTTTGCTATGGGATTCACTTATTACTCTTGGTGGTTGCCGCTACCTAGATGGCTTGGAGCAGTGAGGATCATTGAGCGGAGGTTGGTGATTGTCTCCGGCTTCGATCGTGGTGATTGTGAGGGGTCTTGTGCCTTCCCCGACGGAGAGCCGAAAGGTAACTCTAGTGGATTGCTCGTGTCATTGAGTTACCTCACTTGTGGGTAGGTTCTTACGATGTCCAATTATGTGGACGAGGTTCGTGCAACACCTCTTAGCCACCGAACCACCAAGTGTTGGTCGACACAACGGGGACTAGCGTGTCGGCAAGCATGTGAATCTCGGGAGAAAAATGGTTATCTCTTGCCCTTTGGTATTCTCCCGGTGATTGATTTAGTATTCATCTTGTGATTGGTTCACTCCTCTACACGGCGGTATAATCACCCTACTTACTTATTTATATTCTTGCAAACTAGTTGTGTCAAGCTCTTTAGTGTAATTAGAATTAAGAGCTTGCTTTGTTATTTTAAGTTCATCTAGTGGAGCTCTTTAGAGTAGCAAGATTGAGAGCTCTTAGTGAGTAGTAACATTGCAAGTTGTGTGCCTAGTAATCATTGCAACTAGAATTGTTGGATAGGTGGCTTGCAACCCTTATAGAGCTAGAGCAAGTTTGCATTTCGCTGTTTGTCATACTAATCAAATTGCTCCAGTTGATTTATAGATTTTTTTAAATAGGCTATTCACCCCCCCTCTAGCCATATTAGGACCTTTCAATAGCCATAGGGTTATATGGCTTAGGAACTTCCTGGCCAAGCACTACTACATCTAGGATGCATGAACTCTAGCTCTACAACAAGCTAGAGGAGGGAAGCGATTGAGACCCCTTATATGTTCTCCACCCTCGTTAACCACTCTCCTTCCCTCATTTTTGTGCAGTGACATAGGTCCTTTTGTGCAACAAGGTAGCTTGACTGATAGTACCTGTCCTTTTGGGGTATTTTGGTTGCTCATTTAGGGGGTGGCTAACCATATTTATGTAATATTTGCTTGTGGTGGTGGCAGTTGTGGCTGCTGGTACTTGATCTGGTAAGGCTTGTGATGGACATGACTGGTTGGAACTATTTAGATATTCACATGTCCTAATCTATTTATGCATTAGTTGCCTATTTATTCTGTTTCCATTTTGCTTTTGGGTGACTGGTTTGCCACACCATGAGATACATCCATACCCAACTAACAACCTGATGTGGTGATGTTTCATCATGTGGCTAGCTGGGGATGGGTGCATCTCATGATGTGCAACCATTCACCACTACTAATATGTTTCTATCATCCTTTGTTGTTTTGCTTCTATTTCATGGTTTGAAACACCATGTGACACATCTATTCCCAACTAGCATCTTGATGTGCTGGTATATTTTAACGCACACAGATAAATCCGCAAGCACATGGATACCGCTGTAGCTTTCACTCGAAAGTATTCTAAGTATTATATCCATAGGGAAACGTGTGAGATTAACTACGGTCTAACTTAACTAAGGGTAGCAACAATATTAGGATAAATAGGAGCATAGCGAGGAAAACTAAGGTTCTCTAATTCTAACTTGGGCAAGCTATGTCTTCTACTTTTCAACTAGGGACATTACTAGGGAATAACACTAGCAGAGGATGCTTTCCTTCGCAACCGCGTCCTACGTGCCCTTACAAACGGGAGGTGGACTATAGAGGATTCAACGAGGCTATAAGAGTCACCCTCACGAGCTACCACCGATCTAGAATGTAGGATGCATCTACAATTAACCTAAGTCTAAGCACCATTGTTACACTTATGATTAATACTTTACTCCCCCTAGGAAGAGAATAAAGCACTCAAAAGAGTGGCAAACCTGATGAACAATATAAACAAGATGCTTACTTGGATCAGAAGTTGATTACTAGAGAAATCTTAGAGGCAAGCTCAGATAGAACTTGGATCCACCAAGGTACAAGCCGTAGAGAGAGTACCGATAGGCCAGCACCTCCTCCAAACTCTTCCCTCACTCTCTATCTCACTATTATTTATAAGACTAGATTCTAAAGAGGACTAATCTTCTCTTGATAGCTGGCTCTAATCCTAACGAGGAGAATATGAATTAGGGTTTTAGGATGACTTCAGAGAAGGGGGCAGGGGCTGGTATATATAGGACGGAGCGTCAATTCTGGACCCTCAGATCAAACTGACTTGAAAGAATGGCGTAGATGCAATCTAGGAGGTGGTGGGAAACCGACGTATGAAGGAGGGGCTAACTGGTGGGACCCATAGGCCGACTGGCCTGTAGGTGGGGCCGGTCGGCCCCCCATGTTAGCCTCTCATGGTCATCTTCGGTGGAGAGTCTCCTGAAGTCTTCTAGAGTCTTGCCACGCTGTTTACGCGGTGGAATTCCATGATTTTCTTTGACCAATAAGTCCTCCTTGGCGGTTTTCGGATTAAATTCTGTTGAAAATGCTGATTCACCAAAACTCATGGAATTTATTAGTTTAAACCCCTAGACCTGTGTTGGTGATCCTTTTTTGTGCATTTATACAAGTTATGTTGATGGTTTATAAAGCATGTTAACGATCGTCAACAGTATGCTCATCTATGATCATGTTAGTAGCTGAGGATGGGCGTGTCACATGCTTTGCAACCATTGAGCAAGACTGACTAGGTTTTTGGACTTGTTAATTGGGTTGTGAAGGTGAGGATTTGGGTAAGGCCTATGATAATGATATACTATGATGGGGTGGCACTGTGTTCTTTTGATTATGTTGGTCTTGCTTTTCCTTTCTATGCTGCAACTTGGGGTGTTTGTTGGCTGCTAACTGCTATGTCTAGGCAAACAAACACACCCTCTTGGTATTGTCCAGTGCTTGAGTTTGTATTGTCCAGTGCTTGAGTTTTATTGCCCAGTGCTTGATTCTTTTCTGCCTTGATCTTTTTCTGACTTAATCAGTGCCACCAATGATTCTATACCAATGCTATATGAATTTGAAGAAATTTGAGGCCAAAATCGATCTATGCCGGTTATGTCTTACATGTTGGATGGATTAGGATGCAGGTCATGAACTTTACTTCTTGCGTCTTCTCCTCGTGCCTAAACCAAATTCTAGTTTGGTTACTCACCTGGAGAAGCCACAAGAAGTGAACTGGTGGTCTGTGACCATCAACCACATGACTGAGGCATATGCTACTCTACTACCAATGATGTTTACACTCATTTGCTCATTTGGTTCAATTTATAACATAAACTAAGGCAGCTTGTTACTTTTCTGTAGAACCCAGATGAGTCCATGGTATGTGGTTTTCAATGGCCATAAGCCTGGAGTTTACTCTAGTTGGGCTGAGTGCCATGACTAGGTGAATGGGTACCGTGGCAATTCCTACAAGAAGTACAAGTCCTATGATGATGCCCATGCTGCATTCAACTCAAGAAACAACTCAAACCTTCTCTTATGTGCTGCTGATGACTTGTCCTCTCTTAAACCAACCCCTCCTCCATCTTTGTCACTGAAGACTATTTTAGTTGTTGGACTGCTCATGTATGTGTTCTACTTGTGGATCAAGCTGAGAGTATGTACTTGTTGTAAGTGTTAAGTTTAGGCCTCAAATGTGTTGTGTTTGTGTTGTTGGAACTGGCAGTTAATTGTTTAGTTAAGGTTGTGTTAAGACTTGTCAATTTTCCTTGCTATTTCCTTGTTGTAGTGGATATTGTAGGCGCGCTGGTGGTGGTTGCTGGCAGTTGCTAGCGCGCCAGCAGCCTTCTAAGCAAACAAACACCTTCCCATTTGGGAAGTTGATGTTAGTTGGGGAAACCTGCCACTTGGGCCAGTCAAACAAACATGATCCCACCCCCAGCCGACCTCTTCTTGGGCCAGCAAAACAAACACCTGGAGTTGCACCACTAGGGGCTGTCTCACCCTAGCCTAGCTGGGTTGGGATGGACGGGCCACCCTAGGCCAGGGAAACAAACACGTCCTGTGTGCTCGGCCCCCAGGGGTCGGGGCGAACTAGAGGGTAGGTTATTTTCACTAGAAAAAACTCGATATTCACTAGTTAGTTTTGCATCAATGAGTTTATTTTCACTAGAAAAACGTACAAAACATTAGAAACTCCTGCATTTTAATGGGATTTTAAACTTGTGTTTGATACACAAGTGTCCGTGGACCACAAAAACTCAATATTTATTTACACTCAAAAATTCGATCAAGACCTGATTTTAAGTTTTTTGTTTGCTCGTGCCTCTACCGTGTTGGGATGAAGGGCGTGTTAGGTTCATTAGCTTATGCTTGCCTTGCCTAGCTAAGCTAGAAATTGGATGGGAAAAGCTATTTGGTTGACACATCAAGTCGCGTGGGGGTTTGCGCTGTCAAGCTTTTGCTTGCTTTCTCGGGAAAGCTATTTTGTCTCGCCTGCTCGGGCAAGGTGAGGCTTGCTCAATCAGACAAGCTGAGGCCAGCTGAGCGATAGAACCAAACGTGCCCGAAGTTTCTCGAATTCGCATCTACCATGTTAGGTCAAAGTTTTTCAAGTTTTGTATCAAAACTTTAGTCCCTTGTCTAGCCTAGCGGTTGTTGTGGGTAAAAAATAATGGTCTGAGCCCATCCAATGGATTAGTCAGGTTGGCTCGACTCAGATTTTTTTAGGAGTTAGACTGTCTCCAACAAACTAGCCATTACGGCACCCAAACCTAAATATGCGTCGTTCACGTCGGTTTGGGTGGAAAAAGCACGGTCCAATGGAGTACGCAAAGCAGAGACCCACGTGGAGTGGGAACGCAAATAACATCCTTCTCTCTCCTCGACCCATATCTCTGCCACGCCCGCACAACTGTTTCGCAGGAGGGGAAGGAAGAGGAAAGCGCACCTGGAAGAGTCCGCCCTGTGACAGCAGAGATCGGGAAGCGCTGCCACTGCCATGGCCTCCACCCCAACTTCACCATATCAATCAGCAGCCGATGACACGTCAACCGCCGACGAAGATACCCTGGCCGTCGCGGCAGAGCGCCGCCGCCGGGTGGCCACCTGGGTTGATGTCGGGCTCGCCACCGATCTCTTTGCCTTCTCCCTCTACAACCTCAAACCTGCCCCTGCCAGTGCCATCACCGCCTGCGAAGTCGCGGCTATCCCCGGTGAAGTCGCGGCCTCCGCCTGAGTGGGAGTGGGGGAGGCGGCGCGGAGGAGCGGGGCGAGCTGGCGCGGCGGCTCGGGGAGGAGGTGAGGGAGTGGTTCCTGGTGTTCGTGGAGCCGTTCTTGGATGCAGACATGGGCAGCGCGCGGGGGGGGGGGGGGGGGGGGGATCGGGAACGGAGGCCTGATTTGCGTTGGCTGTTGTGTTTAGGTTCTTATTGTTGAAGACAGTCTTACATGTCCCATGATGGTAGATTGTGAAACTTGCATCGAAGTCTATGCTCTAGTAGTTCGTTTAGACTTACGAAAAGTGCATCTAAATAAATGATCAATGATGCAAATTGAGATAAAGTGCATATCGAAATGTATTGATGACCCAGCCTAAAATCATTTCGATTGAAATGTAGACATTTTGGTAAGTATCTGGAATTTCTTTTCCAAAAAAAAGGAATCTAGAGTTTAATTATTTATTTGCGGTTGAATTTTTTGCCTTTTGCTGTTAGTATATCTTTTTAATGCAACTGGTGTTCATCTGCAGCACAATATCCATCTTAATTATTCTATGACGTGTTGATTGATTCAATTCTATTTTGAGTTCTCCGAAGGGGCCAATTGCTGAAAAGGGTTCAATTGTGCGTGCAAGTTTGTAACATATCCTTCCGCACGCTTCCAGTGCCCATCGCCGTTTCTTCTTCAGACTGAAAGTAAGTAATGGCTACCTTCTCAACTCTGAAGGTTCATTTCAACTGCAGATAACGTGGCATCACCGTACTGTCAAGCCGTGAATCTAACAAACTCCTAGCAAGGAACAGGAGTATCACCCACGGCCCACTTGACATGGCTCATTGGTGAATCTTGCTTCTCAGCGTGTCTGCACTCTGCAGTATGAGCCAAGAGATCGACTCGACATAGAAAAGTTTGGCTTCCATCATTCATCAAAGCGCGTGGATAGATACAGGTTAGTAGCCTGTTCGTTTTAAACGATCGTAAATTTTCAGTTGGAATAGTATTTTTCTCTCACACAAACTAGCCAGTAGTACTTCTTCATGAACCAGCAACGATACGAACCAGCCAACCGAACAGGCTGTAGATAAAGAAGCACGATACATGATGGACTCGTATTTTCACGCGGTCTCCTGCACAAGACATACCTAACACTAAGGCCATGTTTAGTTCGAAAAACTTTTCTAAAAAGTGCTACAGTAGCTATCACATCGAATCTTATGATATGTGTATGGAGCATTAAATATAGACGGAAAAAAACTAATTGCACAGTTTGGTTGGAAATCGCGAGACGAACGTTTTGAGCCTAATTAGTCCATGATTGAATACTAATTGCCAAATAAAAACGAAAGTGCTACCGTAGCCAAAATCTCAAACTTCACCCAACTAAACAAGGCCTAATAGTAGCAGATACCAATAATGGCATGGATAGCCCTAGTAGCAGATATAGCGCTATAGCAGCATGATGATGATGGAGTTATCGAACCAGCACGAAGGCATGTTTAGCTGGTATTAAAACCGGCTAAAACTGTTTTGTTGTGAGAAAAAAACACCATAGATTCTAACTGATAAGTTCAAGCGAACATGCCAGATCTTCGGCACACGGCATCAATGCTCGAACTGCATCCCCAGAAATCCTCCACATGGCTCTTGGCTCCATTCATTGTATTGGCTGTAGGATATCTGCAAAAATGTAAACTAAATCTACCAACCACGTGGCCATGTTCGGCTAGCTGAAAAAACGGCTAATGCTAATACTGATTTGTTGTGAGAGAAAAACAGTGTTATTTCGCTGAAACGGTACGGCCCATAAGTCAAGCAAACAGGAGATATATAGGCCCTATTTAGATGACTAAGACTAGTTGGTTAATAGTTAGTTGGCTAAAAATTAGTTATATTCTAATTCTATTAGGATCATTGGACAAATAGATAGTATTCATGGGAAAAGACATTTATACCCCTGTACTTTACAAGTGGATAAGAAAAGCAGGGACAGTATTGTGTTTTCAATAGCCTCATGGTGCTATTAGTCCTTATTAGCAATAGTTAGGATTTGACTAAAAATTAGCTTAGTCCACCTGTTTAGATCTTTACAGATTTACGGACTAAAAATTAGTTAACTAGTTGTTAGTCCCATAGATCCAATACTATGGATAGAAAAGAAAAAGAATTACACCATGATCCTTTTTTTTAATGGAAACTAAACCATCATATTATGCCGGTCATTGCTAAAAACAGGATCACTTAAAGTGCAAGATAAAGCATACTCGCTGTGTCCGAGATAACTATCGTTCTCGTTTTCTGATAAGTCAATTTTTTTTTTGACTTTAACCAAATATATATATAAAAATATTAATATTTATAGTATATAATAAGTATTGTTAGATAGATTATTAAATCTATTTTTATAATAAATTTGTTTAGAAATAAAAATATTATTAATATTTTTTATAAACCTAATCAAATTTAAAAAAGATTGAATTGTAGCAGCAGTTATTTAGGTACGGACGACGTACCTCCTATGACGACGAGGAACAATCCTATCACAATTCCCAATTGACTGGCCATAGTCAACATCATCAATGAAAAAAGGAGAAAGCGTCGAGTATCCATTACTGCCACCTGTGCCAGGCAAGCATATAGTCATGTTCAGAAAATGCGCCATTTCCTGATGCTTCTTCCGCTTCCGCCACAAGATTTGCAAGGATTGAGGACGAGATCGTGTAATCGGCAGAACGGATATCTGGACGCGCAAGCAGCAACTGTAGCCGACCACGATCACCTCTCTCTGCATCCTCACCAGCCACGGCAGCGCTGCCGCCGCACGCGCGGCGTCGTCGAAGCACCGAGCGCAGTCCGGCCCCGTGCGGTCGCCCGCGCACACGCCATCCTCCAGCGTCGCAGCCGTCGTGCTGGGGTCGGCGTAGAACCAGCCCCAGAACGCGTCCTCGCGGGCCGACGTGGCGTCGGTGTCCGTGTAGCTCAGGCAGCACCCCGCGCGCCACACGCCGGCGCGGCGGCGGACAGGCACACGCGGCAGGCGGCGGCGGCGGAGGGGGGGGGGGGGGGGGGGGGGGGGGGAGGAGCGGTTTGATGCAGCGCCGAAGCAGAGCGCGCGCGAGAACCGAGAAGGCACTGTCGCGGCCCGTCCTGCCCGACCGCGCGGTGACGAAGCCCGGGGGAGCGGCCGCGGCGGCGGAGGGGATGACGCGGAGGATTGAGAGCAAGTTGGCGCGGAAGCAGTCGCTCTCGGCTGCTGGCGCCACCGGCGCCGGGCCGCAGTCCAGCAGCGGCGGAACGCGGCTGAGCGTGCTGATCGGCTCCGGCTTGGAGGCGATCCCGGGTTCTGCCACCGCGAAGACGAGGGCGACGACGAGCAGCACGGTCGGACGCGCCGTTGGAAGGCAGGCTGATCAAGCGAGCGTCACCGAGTGTCACGGTCCTTCGGATTCAGCAGAAGGAAGACCCGGGCAACAGAGAAATAGCAGAACGAAGAAGAAGGGTGTTTGGGACGGGTCCGCTTCCGTTTTTTACTGTGCTCCCAGCTCTGCGTTGCCCAACGTATTCGGCTCCAAAAACTTTGCTAAAAAAAGTGAAGGCAAGGACTAACTGCACGTTTTTTTTCTGAAGCATGTTAAAGGTACTCTAATTTTTAGAGTTTTGTACTCCTACGTAGAGTTAAGTTTCCGTTCGGCTTGTTGAAACTTGACTAAATTGGTAGAAAAATATTGTTCTGGCTGAATTGTTGGGAAAGAAAAATACTATTTTGACTGAAAAACGAGCCGAACAGTATAGATTATAAGGTAAACCAAATGGGATCTAAGCGATAATTACCTACTTTGCCACTTATCAATGAAAACAAATGTGCCATTGTTTTGCTATCGGCCAGCGACAGTACGCACGCCAGCGCGCTCCTGCGTCCTGCCGCTGCACTGTGCATGCCAGGCCTACTCGTTCCTTTGGAATTGCCAACCCACTCACCTTTTTATTAGATTATTTGGACAAGATTAGCATCTACAATCTGGAGCAACAAATAGCATTGGAGAGCGTGCAGTTTTTTATACTAAAAATATGCAAAAAGGCCTTGATAATTATTTTAACTAAATTGTTTCTAAGTATAATATTTTGTATCATGTGCACGTGCTAAGTACTACTTGAATGAACAAACCTAAATTAGGGGCGTAACACTGTCTCCACAACCACGACCTAAAATATAAGATTTATTCATGCTTTGGGTAGCGCTACAAACAAAGAGTTCAATACTTATTTTTGGTCTTCTCTAAAATAAGACCCAAAAGACAAACCTTTCTACAAATGGGTCTTCAGGAGAGATGATACTCAGATTTAGACCCCGTTCGGCTTGCTGAATCTTGGCTAAAAAACACTGTTCTGGCTGAAATATTGTGAGAGAAAACACTGTTCCGGCTGAAAAAAGAAGCAAAACAAGCCGGATATGGGGTAAGCCGAACGGGGCCTTAGGTTATGCCTCTCCATAATGGAGTTGGTAGAGCAGAGCTGCAAAAACAGGAGCCATCTCCGCTCTAAGAATTTATCTTTCCAATTAATATATACACTATAAAAAATATATTCCTAATGGATAATTTCTACAATTTATCTTTCCAACTTAATTTAAGTGCCACATCAACACTTTGCTTATTTGATACCTTAACTGATACCAATTTATACCATGAAACCTATCTATCTATTTTGGGACTGCCCAGTTGTACATCCTATATTTCTTGTTCAGTCATCGCAACATGAAAATCGGTGATTTGGTTTTGATAGCATATCCAAGAGTCTTTCTTAAAATCACTCTCCGTATCCTTATTTATATAGCCATTTGAATGGATGTCCCTCTCTTTCGTATTCCACTAGCTTCTCTATATCTTGTGGGCGCTTGAGTGACATCCCCGCTCTTCATATTTAGCTAGCAAAAAATCAGAAACAAAGAATGAGATCTAATCGAAGAAGCTATTGAAGAACTTTTTTCACCAAAAATTCTATTATATTTCTATCAATAACAGGAGTTGCTCATTTTTCTCCCTGACAAATACTTAAATTTTCCGGTGGCATGCCAACTTGTCCCATTATCCATTTCATCGGAGGCTGAGAGCTGCTTCCGTAGTATAGCTCCTGCCCTTCCACCTTGGGCTGTTACAAGCCATTGTAGTTGAGAGTACTAGCTTAGCCATCGCCCACGTACATATCATTCATCCCCTCTTGTCAATAATTACAGTAGCCAATAAGCACACACGTTGCCACGTGCTACATGGACACGTGTATTGCCACTTTGTCACTATCCACTGTGCACAAGATATACTCCCGCTGTCCCATAATTAAGGTCATCATAGGATACGTGCATGTCAATTTTTTCTAACTTTTACTAAATTTATAAAAAATACGTGTAATATTTATATCTCCAAATAAATTTATTATAAAAATATATTCAACTATCTACCTAATTATATTAATTATGTGTTATAAATATTAATATTTTTATATATATTTAGTCAAAGTTAAAAGTGTTTGATTTTTTGGTAGGTGAGAATGACATCTATTTATTTTGCGACGGAGGGGGTATCTAGCCACGTGCTGCCCCGTCGCTCAAGCGGCTCCCGTTCCCGTATCGCTTCTACAGCGACAACGACGTCGGCCTCCTTAACCTTCGCGGCGGCGGCCGAGACGACTACACCGTCGCCTTGTTGTGTTGGTCGCCACGCTCGCGCCTGACGTGTACGACCTCCACCGGGTTCCATTCATGGACCGGGACGTGGTCGCACGCGAGGGTGTCCATGCCGGAGCCAGCAGACGATGGGGTACCCTTTGCTGATCCCTAACAGACCAGCACGCCTCCTGCGCCATGACACGAGCACCGCGATCGCCACAGGAGGCGAGCATGGCACCATGGGCTGGGTCGTCAACCTCTGGCGTGGCGTCCTGCTCTGCTACGTGCTCCGTGATGAAGCCCTCGGCCCGGGGCGCGTCCCTGCTGCTGCTGCCACTGGAGCTGGTGACGTGTAACAACGGGGATGGGGAGAGGCGCTAGGGTGCCCTGAGTCCGTTCGCGGCATCGCGAAGGACTCGGATGGAAGTGAAACTCCATGCCTCAAGCTATTAGCTCACTTGGAACTCGGCACGATTGAGCCCACTGGTATGGACGAGGAAATAGGGCTGCCCAGCTTCGTACTCCATGGCTGGGCTCTCACGACGTGGAGCAACACCAAGATGAGCGTGTCTTGGAAGGACTGGCGCCAGGACCACAGGGTCGAGTCCTCTGATATCGAAGTCGACAGCCAGCTCGCTTCACGGTTGCTGCACTCTGGATTGCTGTGCGAACCACAAGGCAGTTGTGCAGCAAATTATCAAAAAAAAGAGAGGCAGTTGTGCAGCTGCAGCAGCAGCCAAAGGAGCGCGGCCGCGAACCCTGTCGAACCTCTTGTCTCATCCAGTACCTGGCATTGGTGCAGCTGACCAAGATGTTGTTAGATGGCCACTGGCCAGGGTCAAGTTCCTGCATCCCAAGGCATGGGCTCTTGCTGTTGACATGAGGAATAGCGAAGCTGCTGCCTGCTGGTAGCAGCTGAGTTTGGTACTGTCAGGCAGCCTCGTGAAGCTGCCATATATTGTTGAACAATTGGTCAATTTACGACTTATATTAATTCATAAAAACGACTTAAACAATAGTAACAGTACCACTAACCATACTGTAACACCATCACTACTGCAGATAGTATTTGACAGTGCAGCAACCAAGTACGCTAAAAACGCTAACAGAATAGCATATGAACAATAGCGCACAGTGGGATTAGATTTATACCCTAGGGTGGGACTGCCGGTACCTGCGGACAGTGAGCCACCATCTTCTCCGTCGTTGGTGTTGGTGCGGCCACCAGTCCTCCTCGTGTCCACCATGTTGCAGAGGAGGTCGCGCCGGGAGACTCCTGCAGGTGCGGTGTCGGAACAGTGGCACGGGAAGCTCCGGCAGGTGCGGTGTCGGAGCAGTAGAACGAGACTCTCCCGTCAGGAAGCAGAAGCCCCCGAACAGGAAACTGCAGACGGAGCAGCAGTCACACCGGGAAGCCGGCGCTCCCCAAAAACTTGATTCCCCACCTACCCGTGCAGGTACGCTTGACGAGGGAAGTTCCGGAGGCCTGCTACCGAAGCTCCCTGTGCGCGCAGGGAACTCCGGTCGGAGATGCAGACGAACAGCTCAGCGCTCAGATGTTGCGGAGAGGAGGAAGAGGAAGAGTCGGGTCTCACTCTACCGGACAGGGGCGCCCCCCCCTTATAGCCGCGTAGTTCCCCATCTATCCGTTAGGCCCTGTCGGGGGAATGAACCTGGACAGGGTGGTTGGGCGTTGGGAGTTGGCTGCGGCGGCTAGGGTTTCGGTTGGGCCAAGCGACAAAACCAGACCAAACCAAGCCAGGCCAAGGCCCACGGCCACGGCCCGGCCCGGCCCGTCGCGCGCGCGCGGGCGGGCGGGCGGCGTGGCTCGGCTCGGCGGCGGCGGCGCGCGCGTGTGGCCTCCCGATTCTCCCTCTCAACTTGTCTATGTGAGAGTCCTAAGACTCACTATTTAAGTTGAGAACCTTTTTAGTGAATTTCCCATATGGTACTAATCACTTTTCTACTTAACAATAATTGTGGGCCTTTGAAGTTTATTTGATTAATTAGAATAAATAATGGGCCTAGCCCGAATTAATCTAACAATCCCCACCAAACTTCAGAAGTCCACAGTTAATGTCGTCAGTTCTGAGCTTGTTTGATATACCAGTGTTTCGATGGAGACTGTTAAGTTGAACATCCATCTAGAAAAGGAGTTTACACTCATTTACAACTGACCAATGGACTATGCCTTGAATTGACAGTTTTGTGCAAAGTGAGGCTCACTCGATTCCTTTACTGATACTAGGCTGCCTGTAGCATCCCCTCTGGTTGGAGCATATAAGTCATACTCCTGGCCTATTCATGAGTATCTAGAGATCACCCAAATCTCATAGATTGCGACTAGCAATCGAACTCACATAGGTGTGTTCCTTTAAGATGCCCTGTAGGCCGACATCTTTGCTTCTCATTAAGCCACTCGGATCACATTGAGGTATTTACCAACCTGCCATACAGATAGGAAGAGAAGTGCATTACTCAAGAGATTGACCTTTATTAAAAAGGGTCTCTTCCCTCAGTCTACCCATAGCTTGTTTCACCATCCTAATTCACGGGATCTCCGATCACATAGGACAGGTTGCCACCACGATAGAACTTCATGTGGGTCTCAGTCCCACCTCACTCGATGCACTATCTATCACATTACGCGATAGTCCCTTAGTAAATTGATCTGCCAGATTTTTAGACGTATGGACATAGTCCAATGCTATTACTCCGGAGTTTCTCAATTTTTTGACAGATTTTAACCGCCGCTTTACATGCCTAGTGGTCTTCATGTTGTCCTTTGAACTGTTTATCTTGATAATTACTGTTTGGTTATCACAGTTCATAGAAATTGCGGGCACAGGTTTTTCAACCACCGGCAAATCCATAAGGAGCTCACGGAGCCATTCAGCCTCAACAGTAGCGGTATCAAGTGCTGCAAGTTCTGCTTCCATTGTTGACCTCGTTAAGATGGTCTGCTTGCAAGACTTCCAGGAAACAGCGCCACCTCTAAGTGTGAATGTATATCCACTTGTGGCTTTTAACTCATCAGCATCAGATATCCAATTTGCATCACAATAGCCCTCGAGTACCTTCGGGTACCCAATATAGTGAATGCCAAAGCTCGACGTTCCCTTTAGATAGCGCAATACTCTTTCAAGAGCACGCCAGTGATCATCTCCCGGATTTGAAACAAACCGGCTTAACTTGCTCACAGCAAATGAGATGTCAGGCCTCGTTGCACTAGCCAAGTACATTAGTGAGCCGATGATTTGGGAGTATCTCAACTGATCCCTCATTATTCTTCGGTTCTTTCTCAGGATCACGCTTGGATCATAGGGAGTGGACACAGGCTTGCAGTCACTATAACCAAAGCGACTCAGTACCTTTTCCATATAGTGAGTTTGTACAAGTGTTACCCCACCATTTTCTCCCCTTAGTAGTTTGATGTTTAGTATCACATCAGCCACTCCCAAATCCTTCATGTCAAAGCTCTTTGACAGAAAGTCCTTGACTTCCTCAATCACATTGAGGCTTGTCCCAAAGATTAGTATGTCATCCACATACAAGCACAGGATTACTCATTCTCCCCCACCATAGTGGTAGTACACACATTTGTCGGCTTCATTCGCAACAAAACCAGCAGATGTCATAGTTTTATCAAACTTTTTATGCCATTGCTTAGGTGCTTGTTTTAGGCCATACAAAGACTTCAATAATTTACACACCTTTCCTTCTTGACCTTCTACTACGAAACCATCGGGCTGATCCATGTAGATCTCCTCATCTAGCTCTCTATTTAGGAAAGCCGTCTTAACATCCATCTGATGAATGAAAAGACCATGAGACGCAGTCAGGGCAAGCAGTACTCGGATTGTGGTCAATCGGGCCACTGGTGAATAAGTATCAAAGAAGTCCTCGCCTTCTTTCTGGGTATAACCCTTAGCCACAAGCCTTGCCTTGTACTTTTCAATCGTACCATCAGGCCTGAGCTTTTTCTTAAACACCCATTTACATCCTACAGGCTTGCACCCATAAGGACGATCAACAATCTCCCAAGTTCCATTGGTCATAATTGAATCCATCTCACTTCGCACTGCTTCCTTCCAGTAGTCAGCGTCGGGAGAGGAATATGCCTCAACAATGGTGCTTGGAGTGTCATCCATGAGGTATATAGTGAAATCATCACCAAAAGACTTTACAGTCCTCTGTCTCTTACTCTTTCGAGTAGCTCCACTATTATCCTCCTCAGAATTCTCAACACATGTTTGTTCAAGATGTTCTGTTGGCGCTACGGGGGAATCAACAGGTTTTTGACTAGATGTGCTAGGTTCATTTCCTCTCATAGGAAATTCATTCTCAAAGAATATAGCATCTCTGGACTCAATCACTGCACCAACACGCATGTCAGGTACTCTAGAGCTTATAACTAGGAATCTATAGCCGGCGCTGTGTAAAGCGTAACCGAGGAACACACAATCTACAGTTTTTGGTCCAAGTTTGCGCTTTTTGACGATTGGCACATTCACCTTGGCCAAGCATCCCCAAGTGCGTAGGTATGAGAGAGTCAACCTTTTCTTTTCCCATTCCTTGAATGGTGTTACTTCTTTATTCTTTGTAGAAACTCTATTCAGGACATGACATGCTGTCAATATAGCCTCACCCCACCATTCGTTGGAAAGTCCCACAGTGTCTAACATGGCGTTAACCAAATCAGTTAGAGTGCAATTCTTTCGTTCGGCAATCCCATTGGATTGGGGGGAGTATGGAGGTGTCCTCTCATGAATAATTCCATGTTCCTCGCAGAATGAATCAAACTCATGTGAAAAGTATTCTCCCCCACGATCAGACCTCAACCGTTTGATTTTTCTTTCCAATTGGTTCTCTACTTCAGCTTTATAGATTTTAAAATAATGCATTGCTTCATCCTTTGTTTTTAGCAAGTACACATAGCAAAATCTAGTGCTATCATCAATAAGAGTCATGAAATATTTCTTTCCTCCTTTGGTCAATACACCATTCATCTCGCACAGATCAGAATGAATGAGATCTAGCGGTGCCAAATTTCTCGCCTCTTTCACAGCCTTGTGAGGCTTGCGAGGTTGCTTCGCTTGAACACAAGCATGACACTTAGACCCTTTGACCAGATCGATTTTAGGGATTAATTTTAAACTAGCTAAGCGCGTCATACAACCAACATTGATGTGACAGAGTCGGGAATGCCAAACATTAGACTCATCATCATTTCTCACATGGTTCATAATTTTATCACAAGAATCCATCAAAGAGAAGCGGAACAAGCCTCCGCTTTCATAGCCTTTTCCAACAAAGGTTCCATACTTGGATACAACACATTTATTGGATTCAAATACAAGTCTAAAGCCATCTCTACACAATAGAGATCCACTAACGAGATTCTTCTTGATGGAGGGGACATGCTGCACGTTCTTTAGCTGCACGATCTTTCCCGAAGTAAACTTCATATTGATCGTACCAACACCAAGTACAGCAGCATGCGTACCGTTTCCCATCAGCAAGGAGCAACCTCTTTGTTCCTGATAAGAAGAAAACAAAGAAACATCAGAACAAACATAAATGTTAGCACCCGTGTCAACCCACCACTCAGGCGAGAGACAAACTGAAAAAACTGTAGGTAGATGATTACCGTACCCAGATCCTCCAGATTCGCTAACAACCATGTTTGCGGACTTCTTCTGCTTGTCCTTGCGGTCAGGGCACTCTTTTGCCCAATGGTCAGATGCACCGCAGACAAAGCAAAGGCCCTTTTCTTTTTCCTTGCCCTTCTTCTTAAAAGTTGCAGCTTTAGGCTTGACTGCAGGCTTGTTTTTCTTCTTCCTCTGTGCGGCATGAAAGTTCTTCTTTTGCACCAGATTGGCGCTAGAACCTTCCTCATGCGCTTTCTTGCCATGAGTGTCCTTTGCCTTAGCATTCTCCTCCACACCAAGAGTAGCAATGAGATCAGTCACACTGAACACTTGCCTCCTATGCTTTAGAGTAGTGGCAAAGCTCGACCAAGTAGGTGGCAGCTTAGCGATGATACCGCCGGCCACAAACTTGTCAGGCAACTCACACTCATTGTTCTGGAGTTCCTTTGCCAGCATCTGTATCTCATGAGCCTGCTCTACTACAGATCGGTCATCGACCATCTTGTAGTCATAGAACTTCTCCATGATGTACAGCTCAGTGCTAGCATCGGCAACACCGAACTTGGCCTCAAGTGCATCCCACATGTCCTTGCCAGTGTCCATATCCATGTACACTTGCACCATGCTTTCAGCTAATATGCTGATGAGAGCCCCCTTGAACAAGTTATCTGCCTCATTGAACTTAATCTCCTCCTCGTGAGAGAAAGGAGGTTCAATGCGCTTTCCCTTGATCACGTGCTCACAACGCATACTAGTGAACCACAGCTTGGAACGGACACGCCACACTTTATAGTTGGATCCATCATCTTTCAATAGTGGTGGTTTTAGTGACGCAGCAAAACTAGCAGTCGAAAAAGACCTATCAAGTTTTTGGATTGTTGAACAATTGGTCAATTTACGACTTATATTAATCCATAAAAACGACTTAAACAATAGTAACAGTACCACTAACCATACTGTAACACCATCACTACTGCAGATAGTATTTGACAGTGCAGCAACCAAGTACGCTAAAAACGCTAACAGAATAGCATATGAACAATAGCGCACAGTGGGATTAGATTTATACCCTAGGGTGGGACTGCCGGTACCCGCGGACAGTGAGCCACCATCTTCTCCGTCGTTGGTGTTGGTGCGGCCACCAGTCCTCCTCGTGTCCACCATGTTGCAGAGGAGCACAGTGGGATTAGATTTATACCCTAGGGTGGGACTGCCGGTACCCGCGGACAGTGAGCCATCATCTTCTCCGTCGTTGGTGTTGGTGCGGCCACCAGTCCTCCTCGTGTCCACCATGTTGCAGAGGAGGTCGCGCCGGGAGACTCCTGCAGGTGCGGTGTCGGAGCAGTGGCACAGGAAGCTCCTGCAGGTGCGGTGTCGGAGCAGTAGAACGAATGTTGCAGAGGAGGTCGCGCCGGGAGACTCCTGCAGGTGCGGTGTCGGAGCAGTAGA
Organism: Miscanthus floridulus; assembly: GCF_019320115.1. Taxonomy (NCBI): domain Eukaryota; kingdom Viridiplantae; phylum Streptophyta; class Magnoliopsida; order Poales; family Poaceae; genus Miscanthus; species Miscanthus floridulus. Next base: position 22,917,990 of record NC_089597.1, read on the forward strand.
ACGAGACTCTCCCGTCAGGAAGCAGAAGCCCCCGAATAGGAAACTGCAGACGGGGCAGCAGTCGCACCGGGAAGCCAGCGCTCCCCAAAAACTTGATTTCCCGCCTACCCGTGCAGGTACGCTTGACGGGGGAAGTTCCGGAGGCCTGCTACCGAAGCTCCCTGTGCGCGCAGGGAACTCCGATCGGAGATGTAGACGAACAGCTCAGCGCTCAGATGTTGCGGAGAGGAGGAAGAGGAAGAGTCGGGTCTCACTCTGCCGGACAGGGGCGTGGGCCAGGCCCGGCTCGGCCCGGCCCGGCGCGTCGCGCGCGCGGGTGGGCGGCTCGGCTCGGTGGCGGCGGCGCGCGCGTGTGGCCTCCCGATTCTCCCTCTCAACTTGTCTATGTGAGAGTCCTAAGACTCACTATTTAAGTTGAGAACCTTTTTAGTGAATTTCCCATATGGTACTAATCACTTTTCCACTTAACAATAATTGTGGGCCTTTGAAGTTTATTTGATTAATTAGAATAAATAATGGGCCTAGCCCGAATTAATCTAACATATATTTCCCTAGTAATACCATCTCCAGTTACACCAACCCGGAAACTCCTGCAGGTGGTAGTCAACGCAAACATGTTCATCAAAGTGAAGCCTGAAGAACAAGCTAGGTTGAACAATGTGTGGAGCTAGCTCACACTTGCTTCTGGTCTCCACAGTGCTCTGGTCTCACTTGCTACTACTTTGCTAGGTTTGCATATGCTTCAATGTTCCAGATCTTCACATTGTTCTGTTTTCATGATCTCTATTCTCTGGCTTGTGACATATGTACCGGGTTATTTTCTGTTTGTTCCAAGTCAGAACCACTATGTATGGTCATAATTATGTTTCCCATATAAGTAAATTACACGCCCCAAATACAACAGGTTCTCGACTTATTTCGTACACGTCTTTTTCAGATTGAAACATGAAACGAAAGCAAGAGAGTGAGATGCCACCAGCCAGAAGCGAACTAAGGAGACAGCATAGTTGACTGCCCTCTTCCTGGTGTCCGTGCCACCAGTCGGCTATCGCGGCGGCGCAGCTCCGACTTGGACCGGCCGACGTCCAGCGGCGGGGGCGCCCGTGTGCCGTCGACGTCCTGCTGGTTCGGCACGGGCGGGGTGCCGTCGTCGTCATCCCGGGTCGCGGCGCGCGCGGGCACGGACGGGCGGCGCCGGACGGCCACGGCGGCAGAGAGGCCCCATAGCTTGCGTACGAGCGGCACCGCGCATAGCTTCTGTACGACCTGCACCGCGTAGACGACGTAGATGACGAAGAGCACAAGCGCGGTGAGACACAGGGCGAACAAGTTGGTCTGGTTCTTGAGCGTGCTCCCCGCCCAGTAGGCGGCCATTAGCCCGATCATGTCGAGCACCACGATGATCTCCAGCACCGTCACCTTGGCCAAAGAGCTGTAGAAGGACCTGTTCATCAGCAGGATGATGATCGCCAGCGACGTCAAGAACGCCGTCGTGTTGGAGTAGAAGAACACCTTGTACCTGCAGTACTAAGAGATGAAATTAAATATTCGCTGTATGATAATTGGAGAGTATCGATCGACAGCCTAACGAACTCAGGGACGCTAAATAAGACATCTACTCCATTTTTTTGGTGTTAGATAAAAAAAAGGTTAATCCAAAAGGCCCTAACTCAAGTCTCAATAGTGCGTATGGAGCTCCATACTTTTTATTCGGTACTTTTTTTCTACACCAACTCACTCATGTGGTTACTTTTTTTGTCCCGACTCTCTCGGGTCGCCGCCCTATTCTCCTCTCCCGGGGATGGGCGCCGTCCCGTCCTCAGCTCGCTGGAGGCACTCGACCCTGTCGCGGCTTCCCTCCTCGTGTCATCTAGTGCTCTTCACCCTCCCGTGTCCTCTCCGGTGCTCCTTCCCCATCTCCCTCCTCTCACATGTCCCCATAACACAATCGATTGGAACACAGTGGATATGGCCGAATGACAAGCGGGTAACATATGCTAGTGTCTACTAAAATGGAATGAATTTGAGGGCCTCGTCCTTCTTGTGCCATCTTTGGTGCTCCTCCCTGCTCCCTAGCCCCTCCTCTCACGTGCCACCCATAACTCTATCGATTGAAACATGGTCGGATAACGAATTGGTCTCATATATGCTAGTTCTATTAGAGAGGATTTGAGGGCCCTAATTTGAGGGCTGTTGCTAGAGTAGGTTAATAAAAGACTTTTTAAGAGTAGGGAATCCCTTAGATCAAAAGTATAGGCCTTTGTTTGTTATGTTGGTTGTCCTAGTTCTTAGGCCGAGTCTAGTCTACCAAGTAGTTAGAGTCTAGTTTCTTTTTGCCTCCTTATAGCATGTCCAATAGTTTCTAAAAATCAGTTAATAAATCAGTGAGTTTTCCAAGTGGCTAAAAAAGTTGGGTTCCTCCAACAATTTTCAAAATTTCACTCATAAAGAGTCAACTTTGCATCAGGAATCTCGGATTATTTTGAAATCACACAACCACTTTTATACCTTCTTTCTCTTTTGTAAATTTTCATTGGGAACTATGTTCTTATCTTTATTCCTCTTCACGTCCTTCCACCTCCAGATTGGTTTACCAATACACGCATGTATATTTCTACGTGGTTGGATTGATTTTCTCAAGTGCGGAAAGATTGGGAGTTGAGATAAGGAGTTGTTGGAGAGCATTTTCTTAATCTTGCTAAAAAAAATCATGATCAGGAGTGGATTTTGGAAACTCTTAGAGATGCTCTTAGTTGGGTAGCTGGATTTGGCAGGACCTGGTTTCTTTACCTCTCTTTTTTTCGTCTAATATAATGTAACGGCAAAGCTCTTGTCATATTTTTTTTAAAAAATATGGTATGATTTAATAGCTCCTAGTGGAGTTGCTCTTAGAGTATACTTTATTTGTGATGGAGGAGACTAGTTACCGAAAGGAGTCGGTGGACTCATGAATCTCGTCGCTGCCCTTGATGTCCTGGGGCTCGGAGAAGCGACCGGGCGGGCTGAGTCCAGCCTGGTAAGTGGAGGAGGCGACCTGCACGGCGAGCACCATAATCCAGCCTCGCATCTCGCAGAACCACTTCTCCCTGCCCTCTTCCTTCTCCGTAGCAGCCGCGGAGCCGTCGACCGGGGGCGTGCCGTCCACGGCTTCCCCGCCGGCGGCCTCCTCGTTCGGTGAGGAAACCTCTTCTTCGGGCATGGTTGCTGGTTGGTCGTCGTCGGTCGAAGTGGGGGCGCGCGGCAGTTTGGAGCAGTCGAGCAGGCCTCGATCGAGCTATAATAACAGTTGACAACACGGATGCCACCGGGTCGTTATCACTTGGTCAACTCGACCGATCAATATCATAGTACAATAAGTGACACCTTGGATATTTTTCAGAACAGATTAGAACAAACGACGGAACGAAGCAGTCAAAACGCCCTGCTCCACTCACCGAATGTGTGCGTTTCAAAGCTGCTGTGTAATTGTGCGAGTGCGATGTCTATCAGGTAATTAATCCGTGGCTGTTATCACCTTTTTTTCTTTGACGGCGTATATACTCTATACAATGCAGCACACAACGTCATAGGGTTCTAGAGGCACGGAAGATATGAACGCGTCTTGTTGCGCACCTTAACATTTTTTTTCCTTAATAAGAACATTATTTTCTCTTAGCAGAATAAATTTGCTTTTTCTACTACAACAAAATAGTTATGTTTCTGGGACGAAAATATAGCTGATCAAAACAGAAAAGCATAGACAATTTTCTGCGAAGGGTGGCGACCGGCCGCGGCACTATGCTCGTGACGACCACCCACCGGCCTCTCAGCCCGTGCCCCACAGCGGCCCATCGAACTCGGATGGGGCCACGCAGGGTGCCGTGGGGGGGGGGGCACCGGTGGTAGTCGTCGACGCCAACGCCGGTAGCGCCAGAGTAAGACGGCGATTGAGGGACATCAACACAATGGTGCCTGCTAACTCCGACGCCACAATTGCTACTCTTGCTGCCGCACAGCGCCTCCCGAGCAAGATCCGCTGGTGTTGGCACTCTGGGCGAGCGCGGGGCATGTCGCATGGGCGAATGCCTCCCCGAGCCAGCCTGTGGGAGTGCCAGCGCTCGGGTGCCCGCCTACTCTAGCGGCCGCCTCTAGAAAGGTTAAAGCATCGTTGGTGGCCACCTGTGCGTGCTACCATGCTCTCTAGGAGAAGCAGCAGGTGTCGGCCCACAACACCGATCCTATAGGCTTTGGCGCGTGCTCTAGAGCTTCTTCAATGATGGCAGCTCCATAGACGACGGACTCGCTTCCGTTGTCACTTGCACAAAGACTGGCACAGGACACACCGCCACGTGAGGGGCAGCCCGGCTTGCGCAAAGGTTTTTTATTCGTTCAGTTCGAACCGAAATTGAGGAGTCGATTCCAGGAATCGATTTGGTCGGTTCGCTACCTCTAGTGTTAAAATCAAACCATACTCCATCTTCTCTCTCCTCCCGGTTCGATTCTAGGCACACTGAGCTGCTCTAAGAAGCTAGGTTTGAGGAATTTTATTGGATATAAAATTGTTCTTAAAAATGTATTTAAAGGGGATAAATAATACACGTAGCATCATAAGTTGCAAGATATGATGTTGTGAAGGTTGTAGTTTGGCCAAAATATTCTGTCTAATATTAATTTCCTTCTATTTCTTTTAGGATCCATCGCATTTAATACTTTTAAAATTTACTTCAACCACTTCTCGTCTTCTTTCATCTACCTACACGGTTAGTGACAAATGGCACCCATGCAAAATTATATATGGCTTATATGTATTTTTTTCTTCATTAAATGGATATCATATATGGTGATGACAAGTGGCACACATGCAAAAATCACATATGACGACTGTCATGTACAAATAAACCACAAGTGGCACACATGCAAAAATCATATATGACACATGTAAAATTTTTTCATAAGGTGACAAGTGTCACACATGCAAAAATCACATATGACACATGTAAATTTTCTTTCATCATTAGATGATTATAAATACGTGGACTTTGTTCATTGAGAATAACAAACATAAGATTACAAGAGCCATGAGCAAAGCTCAAGGAAATGATCAACACCATGACGATCCCGAAGGTGAGTTTTACTACACTGATCATGTTTCTTAGGAGGACAAGGGATATTGTCCCTAGTAGTTTGAGATTCTGTAAATAGTTCGTTGTCGATAGCTAGATTGGGCTACATAAAGCACTACCGACAAAGGAACCAGTTGGACCGATATGTCTTTTCCGTTGAAAAAGGATTTAAGAAGCCCGCAAGTGGTGCCAACGAAATAGCGAGGTGGAACTTATTAGGCCGTTAGTCATTTTCTTAACAATCGCTCAGAAAACACATAGCTAGATTGTTGATATTACATATGTTTCAATAAATAATTTTTTGGTACAATTTTAGTGGAGCTCTTCATACACTTGGTCAATATGATATTAGGCATATCTAATATTTTTTAATATCTGAAGGATCCAAACCACCAAAAGAGTACACCATCCCGAAAGGCACCATATACGCGTTATGGACCATGGACGAGTGCATATTGCAATTCTGCGTGGCCCTCACACGGGCGGCCATGCTGGAGTGCCATCGAGACCGGCGCCTGACTATCACCGCTGATGACCTAATCGCTGGCTTTGCGAGACTTGGATTAGTTGACTACGTGCAGCCCATGTCCGAGTTTCTACGTGAGAACATTAACCAGCAGGTTGTAGCACCGCTAGCACCTCCGGCACCAACCGTGGAGGAAGAGATGGCAGCGCCACCGCCACCACCGTCGCCGGATCTCACGCTGCAGTTGGGACTGCCATCCATACGTGATGTCACGGAGCTAGCGCCTCATACCGACGTGTATGCGTTGTGGCCTGGAGGAGCACAGGCGGCGGTGGGCACCTCGCTGGCGCCGGTGCCGCCACCTGCTGCTGCTGATGAAGACGATGAGTGAGAAGTGTGAATTGCCTGGCCTGCAAGTGGGAACTTTGAATAGGCTTGCTCTAATAAACCCATGGACTGATGGACTATGATGATGAGAATAAGTATTTGCTCTAATTAATTCAACTGTTAAGTGAACGAACAGTGCCCTTTATATGTTCTAGCGTTCTAATATTGTGTTTTAGAATAATGTTTCAGCCGGGCTTTGTAGGAGATTGCTAGTTGTTGAAATCAAAATTTCCTTTTGTATTGGAATATAATGTGCAACTAGTAGCAAGATATATCTTGTTCCTTATTGTTTACAGGTATCTAGTTTTAATACTGCTTGTGCAAGGTAGTCAAGTGATTGAAAGAGATTTACAATTCAACGAGCCACCAGAAATACGACATAGTACTCAACATATACGGTTCATATCTGTTAATGATTATAGTCGAGCTCGAGCTACCTGCATGCGATGATTATACAAGTGCACGACACGGATGCCACCGGGTTATTAATCACTTGATTTTATGGTCAACTCGACCGATGATATTAATTATAGTATAATAACAGTGACACCTTGGATTTTTTTTTCAGAACAGACAGAATAAACGATGGAAGCAATCAAAAGTCAAAACGCCCTGCTCCACTCACTGAATGTGTTTCAAAGCTATGCCCTTGTTTAGTTTCACCCTAACTTCCAAAAAGTTGCTACAGTACCTGTCACATCGAATGTTTGCGGCCCGTGCATGGAGCATTAAATGTAGACGAAAAGAAAAACTAATTGCACAGTTTGGTGGGAAATTGCGAGACGAACGTTTTGAGCCTAATTAGTCCATGTTTGAACACTATTTGTCAAATAAAAACGAACGTGCTACAGTAGCCCCAAAATCCAAATTCCTACAACTAAACACAGCCATATGTATTGTAATGTACTCTACTGTATGCAGTGACGTGACTTGCGATGTCTATCAGGTAATTAATCCGTGGCTGATTATCACCTATTTTTTTTGACGGAAGCGTCTATACTATACTATGTACAATGCAGCACATAACGGTCATGTTCGCTTATATTATAATCCGTATTTTTCGGCTTATCTTTTCAGCCAGTATTTTTCTCTCACAACAAATCAGCCGGAACAGTGTTTCAGCTTGTTTTTTCAGCGAAGCGAACGGGGCCGTCATAGCGTTCTAGAGGCATGGAAGATATGAACACGTCTTGTTGCGCACCTTAACATTTTTCCTTAATATAAGAACGCCATTTTCTCTTAGCAGAGTAAATTTTCTTTTGTACTACAACATGATAGTTATGTTTCTGTGACGAAAATATAGCTGATCAAAACAGAAAAGCATAGACAACCTGCAAATGTCAATAATATAAAATTTTAGTAAGTAGTAATTGAGTGAATAATGTAAAATAACCCTTGTGCAGCACTTGAAGAGATGGAGAGAAACGAAGCCAAACGGGCAGGACAGGAAACACACAACAAGAGCGGAAGATTTTGGGCTTGTCTGACTGGACTAATGGGCTTCATTGTTCGATCCTTAACTTGTTCGCATCTCAATGAACCAGTTCTCCCAGCCCTGATAGGCAAGGTCAGCCCGACAACCAAGCCAGCCCAAGGCAAACTGAAAGTCTGAAAACAAGTTCAACAAACAGTATATGCCTGAACGGCTGAACATGGAGCGAGGACCATTAGAGTGAGCTGTCTAATGCTGGGCACAACGACCGTCAAATAAAGTCTTGCTATCCTAGCTTCAATTTTGCCAGTGCTTGGTACATCCAGTCTGATTCTTCTTATTCAAAACATTTCTCACTTAATGTTTAGTGATACATGGATGTTTCTTTTTGAAACGAATCAGGCAGGAGAGCTGCCGATTATATTAAAAAGAAGATAAGCCCAAAATGGGCACAACGAAATAACAATGGCCAACAACCACGTCGCAAAACAAACTCAACAAAAGAAAAAGAAAAATAACTCTAGCCGGTCGGATTGGGACATCGACACGAGCCACACTCAACAACTGCCAGTTGGATTGAGACATCAACACGGGCACACCAACTCCACTCAACTCCAATCAGTTCCCCACGCCGCACCCCCACAAATCAAGAGTAGAGCCGACAAGTAGCCCTCACCACAAGCGCCATCGTTACCGACGATGTCCCACGCCAACCAGTCGCTGCCATGCAGAACTAGCCGCCGCAGTCCGCTGCAAGCCGTGTAGCTACCACGACTCCCCCACCATGCCATCATCTTCTTCAGGTCACGCACACACGATCGTCGATCTCCCAACCACGGCCATGCGTTGGCAGAAGTCAGAAGAGAAGCCCACCGCACCACACCGAAGAGGCCACCGCCATGCAGGACCCCTCGCCGAAGCACCGCTGCTGCACCTTACACACCAAACGATCGAAACCCCGCACCGGATCCTAGGTCTCCAAGGCAACTCTAGCGTGGGGGCCTCGCCACATCCACCGCCGCACACCACTCCTCGGACACACCACCTTAAAGCGCACGGGGGCCTCGCCACTCCCGCCGCTGGACTCTTCGAGGATCCGGGCTTGCTTCGCCATCGGGGTGACTTGGTACCACCGAGCCGCTCCATTAACTTCACCTTCGTCTAGCCGCCACCAGAATCTCAGCTGCACCACGTGCACGGACACAAAGCTTCCAGAGACACAGCTCACCACCTTGGCCTTCACCTCACCCGATCGGATTGGGACATCGACACGAGGCTCAACGGAAAAACCTCCGCTCGGTCGGATTGGGTCATCGACACGAGCCTCCACTTTGCTGACATCACCGCGCCGCGCTGTCCACTCGCCACCACCGTACGAACACCTCCACGGCCCCCTTGCTGTCTTCCTCGCGCCGCGCCGAGCCAGAGCCTCTTGGCCTTCAAGAAGTAGCCAGGTTCCTCCAGCCACGCCACCATGGCGCCACTGGTGCCCCTGGTTGGCTACTGCCAGCCACACCACCATGGCGTCACTGGCACGCATCCAAGCAAGCCGCTGTCGACCACGCCACCACGGCACAGCCAACGCACCTCTGCAGTCGGCCGGAGAGGGAAAACACCATGACAACACCTCCAAGGAGGAAGACGACGCCCGAAGGCGTCGCCGTCGTCTTGTCGGCAGATCCGACATGGCTTTCGCCGGTGCTCGCCCACATCCAGCACAATCAAAGCAGGGAGCCTTGAAGTCACGCCACCCCTGCCCTCCACCGCCGCCCGCACCGGCGAGTTCCGGCCGGATCCGCATGGACGGCAGCAGCTGCAGGATCTGGAGGAAGGGGAGCTGGAGCAGCCTCGCCGCCACGCCCGTGCAGGCGCACGGGCCCCTACCGCAGCCACAGCTGCGCCCGCATCGATGCCCTGGCCTTCGTCGCCGCCGTAGCCGCGCCGCCATAGATCCACGGCGGTCCATATCCGCGCAGAGCTCGGCCCGCGGATGCCGGAACCACCGGAGGACGGAGGCGGCACCCCGCCATAGTCACCCGTGCAGGCCATCGGTGGCGCGCTCCGACGGCGGCGAGGGGAAGGGGGTGGGGAGGGGGAGGCCCGGCGGTGGGGGGCGAGGGGCTCCGCCCGAGCCGCCCAGGCACCGACTCGCCATATCCGCCCCCTGCCTCGCCGGATCCGGGCGACAAGGCCGCGGATCTGCGCTCCGGCGGCCAAGAGGAAGCCACCGTCACCGCCATTCGCCGGCGGCCATCGCCCCATGGCTGCCATCCTCAGAGAAAGAGAGAGGAGGAGGAGGAGAAAGGCCCGGCCGCCGCCATCCTAGCAGCTGCACGGGCATCCGGCAGCCTGCTCCGGCGGCGGCGAGGGCGAGAGGCCGGGGAGGGCGGTCCCTGCGGCTGGGGATGGGAGGCGCCGCCCGAGTCACTCGGGAGAGCGACGCGGGGGCCTTGGCTGTTGATTTGACAATAGCCCATGGATGTTTCATTCCTTGAGATATGTGTTGCCCGTGGCTTGGCAAAATTTTGATCTACTTTGTCTTTTGTTCCTGGAATTGGCCGCTTCTAAGCCTTACATTGATATACAACATGCTGAAAAATAGGAAAGGCTGGATCATTGATGTCTTCATGTGCAAGCATTGAACTGCATTTGCATGCATTCTTGAATTAATGCTTGATGCCCTTTTCAGATCTTGAGGTGTCTCTTCAGTCTTGAAGCAGTGTCTCTTCAGTCTTGAAGCAACAGAACTGTGAAAGTATTTGTGCTTTTTTTTTCCTTTTTTTGTGATTGTGCCTTAGCACGTTTTTCATTAAGACAAAGATAATTACAACGACACAACTACCAAACTATGAGAGAATCCTCGTAGCGCTAAGTTACAATGCACCACCAAGAAGGTGGCAAGCAAACCAACAAACGGACCCAATACAACAAGAAAAAGAAAAGGCGGTAAGAAGAAAAGGACCCTCCGCCTCAAACCTAACCGACTGAGCTTGCAGTAGAAAAATTACATCAGCGCAAGGTACTTTTTTTTGAAGCCGTGGTGGCAAAGCATCCACCGAGAGTAGACGAGACAGGCACCAGGAAGCAGGGTGGCAAAGCACCCGCCAAAGACGACACGGAGCGGTAAAGTATCCACAAGGGACGAAAGCAGCGACAAAGTATCTACAAGAAAGTGGGCCATCATGTATCCTTGGCCTATATTAGTTTGGATTTTGGTGTTTGATGATCAACATGACCATTTGGACTAACATCATTTGCTAGTGTTTTTGGATATAGTTCAAAGGGTGCAAAAGTGGCTTGGACTTAGGCAAGTGGTGATCCGAATGATCAACACCTCAAGCAAGACATCAGAAGCAATGTTGAAGACCTAAAAGACCAGGAAAAGTCCAAGACACAAAGATGGAACCAAGCCGAACACGGAGATTTCAAAGAATCAAATTCAACAGAAAGCATCAGGGCGTCGGACCAAGAAGTGGGCATCCAACCCTACTTGCGTCGGACCATCCGATGGGGGAGCAAACCCTAGCTCAGCGTCCAGGGGCATCGGACCATGCATTAAACTATGTATCTTTTCTGAACAATGTGGCATATGTCTTTGATACGTACAGTCCATAAAAAATATTTGTAAAATATGTTCCCATTTTTGAATAATGTGGCATATATGTCTCTAGGATCTGCACTCCATAAAAATTATTTGTAAAATATGTTTATTTTCTGAACAATGTGGCATATGTCTCTGATTCCTGCAATTCTTTGGAAATATGTTTCATTTGGCATAAGTATTTGGCTTACATTCTTTCATATGAACAACTGATTAACTTATTTTCTTTGACAAGTTTTTCAGAGTACCATGTCCACATGTGTAACTTGCCCACCTCAATCATGACCGTAGTGCAATTCTTAATGGTATTTATGTGCTTCTACAGGATGACAGTGTGGTGAACAATATTCTTCTTAGCTCTACATTGTGTTGTGCATTATCTATGTTTTCTTTTCTTTTCTTGGTTTAGCATGCCTGAAAATCGCGCATGTGTCATATTTGGTACATATCTCCTGGTGTATATCTGACCATCGATTATGATAAGAGGATATGAAAATCGTGTGTTTATTGTTGATGTAACACTCTGTTCCCAGTACTCTTGTCTTATCGGGTGTTTGTGCCTGGCCACTAACAACCGAGTGTCAGAAGCTCCAAAGACACTCGATTGCTATGTAGACACTTCCTATCCTTTGGACGTAGCCATATGCATTAGTCCAAAAGAGAGCAGCCACCCCCGTGGCCCCAGTAAAAGCGAAATGACACCTAACCAACAAGCCATGAATACTTGTGAGCTTCTGCTTGTACACGCCTTCCTGTTAACAACTCGACCGTCCCTTGTTCTTGTTGGGACTCGGTGCGTGGATGGATCGGCCGCGTGCAACTCGCGCGTGGCCGCGTCCCTTTCGCGAGGTGTATCGACGCGACGACGACGACGACGAACGACGTACGGATCGCGAAGGCAGCCGCTCGCCACCAGCAGGAAGAGGACGCCGTTTCCCGCATGCTGCGCCAGAGGATCGATCTCGATCGTCGCATGCGCGGTGGGGCCAGATTCTTGGAGGGGGGGCAGCTCGGACCTCGTGGTACGTCTGCGACGGCGACAGTGCTAGGCTGATTCATTCTCATCCATTAACGACGGATGCCCCCAGCACTACTGATGGTGAAAGCGACTGCAATCATTCAGTTCATTCAGTGTGTGTGTGTGTGTATACACGTACATCAGGGCGTAGGCTCTCGATTATAGTATGCGTCTCATCATCGTCTGTTTGCAGTTCAGTTCTTCCACGTCTCCCGTGTTTGAATTCAGGACTAAAGTTCGTCACATCGGGTATTTGATACTAATTAGAAAGACTAAACATGAGTCTAATTAGGTTTAATAGATTCGTCTCGTAAATTAGGTTTAATATGTATAATTAGTTTTGTACTTAGTTTACGTTTAATACTTCAAATTAGTGTAAAACATTCGATGTGACAGGGACTAAATTTTAGTAGGAACCAAACACCAAAGCAAAGCAAGACTTCATGGCCGGTTAACGACTTGGGTCACTTGGACTTGCTGCGTCGATGATGATCCGTTAGAGTGGAGGGTCGGAACAGTGGAGAGATTCCACGCTGACGCCCCGTGGAGCTGGCCAGCTCCTGCCCGCCAGCTTCAGAGAATCTATGCCTATCTCAGGGCTAAAGTGACTTTTTTTTGTCAGTTCATGTAAAGCCACTTTGTGTAGCAATCAGGGAGAAAGCATCTGTCTATTCGGCGTCCCAGCACCAAACGGCGCGTCCAAAGTACTGTGGCGTGCACGATTCTTCAGTCGGGCGCATTGGCTTTCCATGCCCAAATCGCGCCCGGCACGCCACGAACGTGTTCAATACACAACCGTCGTGTCGAGCGGCGGCGCACGCACGCGTTGCAGCAGCTAACCCCCAACTACCCGGGGCTTTGGACCGGGTGCTGTAGGGCATTGACCGCCGCGAGCACGCGAGGGCCGCTCAGGGCTCGTGCGCACCGCCTCAGCTACCAGAAAGGCCAAACACCAGACGGCCAGCGGCGCGTTTCGTGGACGCCGATTTATCGACTCGCCGATGCGCCGCTAAACTGGCGTTCGTGGCCAATGAGCTCGCAACCACCAGGACCGGAGCCGATTTATCGACTCGCCGATCCTCCGCCTGCTCAGCCCACGCTTCTTCCCCTTCCTTCCGACCTCCACCTCGCGGCGGTTCCGGTGTCTCTCGTCTCGCCGCCACGCCGCAGCCACCTGTCTCCTCCGCCGCTCTGCATCGGCGGCGGGCGGATCGCCCCTCTTCTCTGTTGCATTCCGATCCAACTTTGCGTGCTCGTCGATCGATCCACATCCATTGGGATCGATATCACGGACAGGTGAGAGTCCTTTCTCGATCACGCATGCATTGATGCATGCCCGTTTTTTGTTGGCAAATGCTTTCACTAGTAGTGCTGTGGATATTTGCGTTGAGCCCTCCATCGAGATGCTTATCCATATATAGTACAGGAGATTTATTTCATTTCTACAATTGTGTTTTCTTTTCAAATGTCATGTTCAATTGGCTGATAAATCATGGCTAAAAGTACTTTTGACTGATTTATTGTGAAAGAAAAATATTGTTCGTTAGTTGTTTATAAGCCAAGCGAACATGCTGTAAAAACTTTAGGGTGGTTCATCCACCAGTGTCGCACTTCGTAACGGCAACACGCCCACAACCAAACCCTCCAACTAGAAGCGGGCCAAGACAGAATCTCACTTAGTGCTATGTAATCATGAGGAGATTAGACAACAAATTCATGTATGTAATAGGTTATTATCTTTTTTCAATTATTTTTAATTTATATAATTAACAAAGCAAAGTTTTTTTTGAGGGGTAACAAAGCAAAGTTTATGACTTATATGTTAACATTAAATCAGTGTCTCATAGTATATTAGGTAATGTTTAGAATATCGTACGGAAACCAACGCCGAAGCCAAAAGACTAAAATACCCCCTCAAAAAGTAGAGATAGAGAAGTATTGGGAAAAAATAAAGGAAAAATTGGTTTCATAGCATCGAAAGATCACGACATTCGGAAAATACCATCGAAAGACATCCGTTATGTAAAATACCACCGAAAGAATGGACTGTTACCTTGAAATAGCATTCCATCACGGTGGCCGCTTTTGCAGTGAATTCCTCCGTTGAGGCACATTTGTTCCCCCATTTCAGAGAAACAAAGCACACACGCCGGCGTACGGGCATAGCCCGATTCACCCTGGAGAGGGCACAGCGGACGTGACTGACCAACCGGCGGCCTTCGCGGTGGCCGGCCGCACCTATCGATGTCAGTGGCGTGGCCTGATATGGCTCATAGGAGCATGGCCCCGTGCCCGCACGGCATGCAACACGGGAGACGGCGGCGGCATGCAACAATGGCGAACCCGGCGAATACAAGGTCGGCGAGGGTACACGTCAGGTGCGTGGGGGGTGCTAGAGGGGTTGTTCCGGGCATGGCTTGTGTGGGGTTGAGTAAGAGCGATGGGGCGGCTCACCATGCGAAAAAACAAGCGTCTACGGCCGACGTCGAGCAGGACGGAGGTGACCCGCGAAGCAGGGCTGCCGGCGGAGTTTCGGCCGGAGGAGGTGCACGCGGTGGTGGTGGACACGGCAGTGTAGCTGGCTTGGTGGAGGCGCCTCTGATTGGAGCTGTCCGCGGGAGTTCCCCGCGCGGCGGCCATGGCGAGCAGTAGGAACAACACACCTTGCGGCGGCAGGATTCAGCGTCCCAGAGTGGATTTGCCCAGTTCAGGTGAGCCGCGGTCAGAAGAAGTCCGGACGGACGTGGTGGTACGCTCGGCCGAGGCGCTGGTGGTCTGCGTCCATGGGAACAGCGACGGCGGACCGAGAGCCGGCCATGGCGGCGGATAACAGCAGTTTTGGCGACATGGCGTGGCTCCGGCCCGGAGTTGTTTGCTATCATGCGCAGGGGGCGAGAACATGCCGGCAGAGATGGTGGGGCACACGGCTCAGCAGTGGGATGGTGGTGCCAACGGTGGGGGAACGGTGGTGGTGAGAGCTGAGAGCAGATCAGCGGGTCCGAGCTTGGCGTCCAGGCACAGGCACATGCGAGCGGACCAAGCACATGCAGCCGTCGTCCTAGGTCCCAGCCATCACGAGTACTCCTATACGCATGCACGCAAACTCGATTGCTATTGCATGCGCCGTGAGCTCATTGATAGATGATCCATGCACGTACGCATAGTCGCACACAGGGTATTGGTCTCCTAGCAATGTCTATGGAGGTGAGGGCGTGAGGCAGCTGCGGCCGCCGCCGTGCGGACTCGGCGCAGCTAGGCCATGCGAGGTAGCCACGCAGCGTAGGGCATGTGTCGCTGCCTATCAGCGTATCCATGCCCAACCAGACAGCTGGGTTGAGGAAGAAAGGTGTCTCAATGAAGGAATTCACGGCAACTGCAGCCACCGTGACAAAAAGCTATTTGAAGGTAACAGTTCGTTCTTTCGGTGGTATTTTACGTGACGGGCGTCTTTTGATAGTATTTTTCGAATGTCGTGATCTTTGAATGCTATGAAACCATTTTTTTCAAAAATAAAGTTATACCACAAAAGGAAAAATATGAATCGGAAAGTAATAATAAGAGTACTTTTAAATGCTAATTATCTATTTTTGGTTCGGGACCTCCCTCCCTTGTACCGTATCATATACGACCTTTAAGGAGGTGTTTGGGACTGTTTCGCTCCTGTTTTTACAGCTCTGCTCTAGCTCTGCATTGTCAAACACTCTCAGCTCTAAGAATTCTGCTCCAAGAAAAAGATGGAGTTTGAGGTCAACTCCACATTTTTTGTGAAACACCTCAAGAGGTACTCTAGGATTTATACTTTTATACCTCCTCATAGAGTTGGAAAGAAATTACTCACACTTGGCACTCGTTAACGCAAAAACCGATTTGCTTTCTCCGTGTGAGCCTACCTCACGTGCGCACACGTGATTAATTCTAATGGCCATAGTTTTTTTTATTTCTCTAGCATGCATGTTCACGTACGATTACGTGATAATTCTAATGACCATATTTTTTTTATTTCTCTAGCATGCACGTCAGGTTAATGCATTCGTAGCCTAGCTTAGAGTATAGTACTTACATGGATGTATACGCAGCATATATATATATATATATATATATATATATATATATATATATATATATATATATATATATATATATTCCAATTATGGCATATGTTTAATTTTCTATCATTTATTTTCTATTTTTCTCGGAAAATATCAAGTGCAATTTTAATTATGGGCATAATAGACCATTTGCATGTAAAGAACCCATTTTTAAAGTTGGAGCTAAGCTGTGTGTTAAACAGTGCTCCACAAACTCTATGGAGCCACTTCACGGTGGAGTTGACGGAGCGGAGCTGCAAAAGAGCGGAGCAGAAACATGCTCTGAAAGACTGCAGTGTATGCATGTAGCTCTGTCCCTCCCCTAGCAGTTCCACGTAATTGCGGTTGTCCACGAGCTGTGCCCCGCCTGCATCGCTAGCAGCCTAGCACGTCGGCGTCGGCCACACGAACACCTGGCCCCAGTGCGGCGACGTGAGCAATGACGGAGGCGTCCCCGCATCCATGCCCCTTCGATAGTTCTCCCTTCTCCGGAAGAGGCGTCTGCAGACCAACCACAGCCAGCAGACTGTAAAAGCTCCAGTGGGAGTCTGGGAGGAGAGAGCCTCTCATCACCGACTGGTGGCGGTGCATTATTGCGCACGAGGACGACGAACACGCAGTGCCGACTGATGGGATAAACGCCGCTGGGACGAAGGTTCAGTGATCGGTCTCTGCTGCTTCTCCCGCTGCGCCCAGGTTTTATTTGCATCTTCCCCTCGCCGCCTCGCTGGTGTGTGTGTGGCCTCTCCAGGGGACCTAGCCACCTAGGGGATCGTTGTGTTTGTGTCCCCCCAGTTTGGGGGTTTTGGTTGGGTTTTCGTCGGTGCCAGATGCTAGTTCATGCCATGATCTTCTCCACTTTTTTTTTTTATTTGGATTATTTGGGAGCCGTCGAGGCCTCGAGGGAGACGAGGTGATTTCAGCCGTTTGATTTTTCTTCTTGTCCTGGTATGGATTTTTTTTTTCTTCCACTCTGGCTTCTCATCTTATACTTTACTGCTCAGGCAGTTTGGTTTCATGATGATCTCACAGATGGATGCATGATATATTTTTTTATTTGGAAAAGATGGATGCGTTGTTTTTTCATTTTGTTTTTTCTTTTCATGTTAATAGATCATAGATCATGAAGAATATTGCAGTTATTATTCATTTATTTATTCCCTTGTATTCACAGTTGATCACGAAGAGCCTTGCCAACACCGTACAACCAACGTCCTTAACACAACAATATTTGCCTTGTATCAGTTGTGTTCCTCAGATTAAGTTTCTTCATGCACATATGAGTTTTTTTAGTCTGTTCTTTGCTATGACTACATCCTTGTTCATGGTTACAGAGGGGCTTGAAGGGGATCTGACCCAGGCATCATCAGCACAGTAAAGATTGGACATGACCCACGCATCATCAGTGCAGTAAAGATTGGACACATGGCTTCTTTCCTCAAAAGTTAGTCCTCTTTTCACCTTTCTCATGGCGTCACCGATAAGAACCCCTAGAACACGGGAATGCCAGGTCGATTCTTTAACCTTAGTTTTCTAAGGGATTGGTTTAACATGTATTCACCAGGTTCTTGGACGATGGACATTTGCGGGAGCCCATTTTGCTCCAAGCAAGCCGTAGCCTCATGTGGATGGAAGGACATATTCGACTCCTCCACTTGCACGAATCATATTCTGTCAATTGGCATTTCTGCTCTGATCATCATCGTTCTTGCGCTCCAGCTGCTCGTCAGGGTTACAAAGAGCAGAGCATCTGCACGACAGCAGCTTGTCGCACTCAGCTTGCCACTGCAGTTGGCTGGTGTAGTGTTCAATGGCTGCTTGGGTCTCATTTATCTTGGCCTTGCATTGTGGATGCTGGGGAGGAACTTCAGTCAGCATGCTTCTGTTCACCTTCCACATTGGTGGATGTCGACCTTGTCTCAGGGATTCTGTCTGATCCTTATCAGTTTCGCTTTCAGCATCAGAACACATTTCCTTGGACCAAAGTTTCTCCGCATTTGGTCAGTTCTGCTGACCATATATGCTGGATTCATCTGTTGTTCCTCGGTTGTTCACATGGTTGCAGATAAGGTACTAACCATGAAGGCTTGTCTAGATGTTCTATTCCTACCAGGTGCACTACTGCTACTTGTTTATGGCATTTGGCACATCAGGGAAGATGGTTATGGAGGAATTGAAAGTGCTTTATATAAGCCCTTGAACACTGAGGCTGTTGATGATGAAAAGGCTGATTCTCAGAGTCATGTGACCCCATTTGCTAAAGCTGGTTTTTTCAGCGTGATGTCATTTTGGTGGCTAAATCCGATGATGAAGATGGGTTATGAGAAGCCCCTTGAGGAGAAAGACATGCCGCTTTTAGGTCCCTTAGATCGAGCATATAGCCAGTACTTTATGTTTATGGAGAAGCTGAACAGGAAGAAGCAGTTGCAGGCACATGGCAATCCGTCAATCTTTTGGACTATCATTTCTTGTCAAAAAAGTGGAATCTTGGTCTCAGGTCTCTTTGCATTGCTCAAGGTTCTCACATTATCTTCAGGTCCGTTGCTTTTGAAAGCATTCATCAATGTTTCACTTGGGAAAGGGTCCTTTAAATATGAAGGTTATGTGTTAGCTGTAACAATGTTCATTTGTAAATGTGGTGAATCTTTGTCACAGAGGCAGTGGTATTTCCGCACTCGGAGGGTAGGACTCCAGGTGCGGTCATTCCTATCAGCTGCCATCTATAAGAAACAACAGAAGCTATCAAACTCAGCAAAATTGAAGCATTCTTCTGGAGAGATCATGAACTATGTCACTGTCGACGCATATCGGATTGGTGAATTCCCATACTGGTTCCATCAGACGTGGACAACAGGTGTCCAACTTTGCATTGCTCTAGTGATTTTGTATAATGCAGTTGGTCTTGCTACAATTGCATCACTGGGTGTCATAATTGTCACTGTAGCTTGCAATGCTCCACTGGCCAAACTGCAACACAAATTTCAGAGTAAACTTATGGGAGCACAAGATGTGAGACTGAAGGCGATGTCAGAGTCCTTAATTCATATGAAGGTCTTGAAACTTTATGCATGGGAGACTCATTTCAAGAAGGTCATTGAGGGGTTAAGGGAGATTGAAATCAAATGGTTGTCAGCATTCCAGCTTAGGAAAGCATACAACAGTTTCCTGTTTTGGACATCACCTATTTTGGTTTCGGCTGCAACCTTCCTGGCATGCTATCTTTTGAAAATTCCTCTTGATGCTACCAACGTCTTCACATTTGTGGCCACTCTGCGCCTTGTTCAAGATCCAATTAGGCAGATACCAGATGTGATTGGAGTTGTGATACAAGCTAAAGTAGCTTTCACCAGGATAACAAAGTTTCTTGATGCGCCTGAGATGAATGGACAGGTTAGGAAGAAATATTGTGTGGGGGATGAATATCCAATAGTGATGAACTCTTGCAGTTTCTCATGGGATGAGAACCCGTCAAAACCAACTCTAAAGAATATAAATTTGGTAGTCAAAGCTGGACAGAAGGTTGCAATATGTGGCGAGGTAGGATCAGGAAAGTCAACACTGTTGGCTGCAGTTCTTGGAGAGGTTCCGAAAACTGAAGGCACGGTATGCATTTAATAAACTTCACATTATGGAATACAAAATCATATAGGTGTAAATTTTATGATATATTTCTTTTCCTCCTAGATAATGATACCCGTATATAGTATTTTTAATTGGGAAATTTTTTGTAATTTTCATAAACTTAACACTCAATTGCAGGTACGTAATTGACATATAGTTAAGCGGTATAATATGGTTATGTGCACTTCAGAACCTTGGTTTCTAACTTCTTTCTCAAAATATAGCCTGTGACAACAGTATCTTATGATTGGCAAAGTTGTTATAGTTATTTTGCTTGATGATATTGCTAAATTGAGAAAATTAAGCATATTAATTGTTTTCTCTGAATTAAAATTTTCAGATCCAAGTTTGTGGGAAAATAGCATATGTTTCTCAGAATGCATGGATCCAAACAGGAACTGTGCAAGACAATATTCTCTTTGGGTCTTCGATGGACAGACAAAGATACCAAGAAACACTTGAGAGGTGTTCTTTAGTAAAGGACCTTGAAATGTTGCCATATGGAGACCGTACTCAAATCGGGGAGAGGGGTGTAAATCTTAGTGGTGGTCAGAAGCAGCGTGTTCAGCTTGCTCGTGCATTATACCAAAATGCAGACATCTATCTTCTTGATGACCCTTTCAGCGCTGTGGATGCCCACACAGCAACAAGTCTCTTTAATGTAAGTGTCAAACTACAGTTTTGGATTGCAATATTTATCATAGATTGTTTTAAAAACTTTATTTGTTTGACAGGAATATGTCATGGGAGCTCTATCAGACAAGACTGTTCTTTTGGTGACCCACCAAGTAGATTTTCTGCCTGTATTTGATTCTATTCTGGTATGCTTCCTTATGTTATCCAAATCTCTCTTTATGCTTTCACACCTAAGATGATGTTTCAACTTTCTTGCTGATGATCGAACACTATTCTGTTACAAATCATATTGTTATAGGAAATGAAAATGTCATTCATTAAGCATATGAAGTTGCTAATTTCAGAACCGAAGAAACACTTCAGGAAAAAAAAGCTATGCAAAGATATTAGTCCCTCCATGTTTATATGTATTTTAGTTATCGTATTTTTTGTTGTTGATGTCATCTCAAACAAGTGGTTTTTTGGCAGTTAATGTCAGATGGCGAAATTATTCGTTCGGCATCTTATCATGATCTATTGGCATATTGTCAAGAATTTCAGAACCTTGTAAATGCCCATAAAGACACTATTGGTGTTTCAGATCTAAACAGAGTGCCCACCCATAGAGCAAATGAAATATCGATCAAGGAGACAATTGATATTCGTGGAAGCAGATACAGAGAGTCTGTGAAGCCGTCACCAACAGATCAACTGATCAAGACAGAAGAAAGAGAAATGGGTGATACTGGTTTCAAGCCTTATATTCTCTACCTGCGTCAGAATAAAGGCTTCTTCTATGCCTCTCTGGGTATTATTTGCCATATAGTTTTTGTATGTGGCCAGATATCACAGAATTCATGGATGGCTGCTAATGTCGAGAATCCTGATGTTAGTACACTTAAGTTGACTTCTGTGTACATTGCAATTGGGATCTTCACAGTGTTCTTCTTGCTATTTAGATCATTAGCAGTTGTTGTTCTTGGGGTCAAGACATCAAGATCCTTATTTTCTCAGTTACTCAACTCATTATTCCGTGCACCAATGTCCTTTTATGATTCTACCCCTCTCGGAAGGGTACTTAGCCGGGTAAGGATTCATAAAACAAATTGCTAATCTCCCTGAGATATATTGGGTAGTGGGGGTGGTTGTCACTTGTCACCCAACCTATCAGGGTTCAACTTGCACCTGCTACATATTAATTGTACTATGGATGTATCTCCCAGCAATAAAAAACAATCTTTTTTAAACTAACTAGAAATAAAAATATGATAAACCAAAATTTTATTTTATACTTGGAGATTTTGATGAACATGCAAATCTTTTATGCAGGTTTCTTCAGATCTGAGTATTATTGACCTTGATATTCCATTTGCCTTCATGTTTAGTGCTAGTGCCGGCATAAATGCATATAGCAATCTAGGAGTATTGGCTGTTGTTACATGGCAAGTTCTGTTCGTTTCTGTGCCAATGATTGTTTTGGCAATCAGGTTGCAGGTAATTTTGTGCGGTTCTGTTGGTTTCGCTATTATATCATTTACCAATTAATGTCTTACGTTCATAATAACCATTGGCTGACTGAAATGTTAAATCTCATATGCTTGGTCATGTAGAGGTATTATTTAGCCTCATCTAAGGAATTGATGAGGATCAATGGCACTACCAAATCTGCTCTGGCTAATCACTTGGGCGAGTCGATTGCAGGGGCTATAACAATAAGGGCTTTTCAGGAAGAAGATCGTTTCTTTGAGAAAAATTTGGAACTTGTTGACAAGAATGCTGGTCCATATTTCTATAATTTTGCAGCGACTGAATGGCTGATTCAACGTTTGGAGACCATGAGTGCTGCAGTTCTTTCTTTTTCTGCCCTTGTCATGGCCCTTCTTCCTCAAGGAACTTTTAGCCCTGGTGAGCAATTACATAAGTTGCATTTTGCAAGTATCACCCATTCACCACATCTATATATAGACAATGGGCCGGAAGTTGACCTAGCTCAGTTGGTCGAGGGTGTGAATGTAAAATGGCACCTCGTTGAGGCGAATTCGGGTGTCTATTTTCTTAATAAAATGGCACCTAGTTCCACCTAGGTTGGTCTAGTTTTTATGTAGACAATGGCCAAAGCTTTTTAATAAAGCGAGCAAGTTCTGTGACAGTTCAATGCATCTTGCATTTGATCTGCAATAAATCGTTCAATTTACTGCAAGGAAAACTTTGCAATGTATTCATAGCTTCCTGAAGTCAAGCCATAAAATGTTAAGGTCTTTCTGTCTGTACTCGATAATGCTGAATCACAAGTAAATGACAGGCAGGATATTTGGTGAATAATGCATAGCATTTCTTTACCGCTCTTGATTTTGTACAAACATTGCTGACATGTGAGCCCAAGGATTGAAAAATGGAAACACTGAGATTAGTGTGTGACTTAAAACCAAAATTACACGCATTCGGTATTGTTCATGCTATGAACATTTCAGTTTGTCATCAGAAACACTAATTGCTCCAATTTATACATGTGCAGGCTTTGTGGGAATGGCATTATCTTATGGCCTATCCCTGAATATGTCCTTTGTTTTCTCTATCCAAAACCAGTGCCAGCTAGCAAGTCAAATCATCTCTGTGGAAAGGGTGAACCAGTACATGGATATACCAAGTGAAGCAGCAGAGATTATTGAAGAAAATCGACCAGCACCAGACTGGCTCCAAGTTGGCAGGGTAGACCTTAGAGATTTGAAGGTAATCAATGGTAAACATTTACATGTTTACATATTACAGTGAAACCTTTTTTGTGTTCTTGATTCTAGCAAATGAACATGAATGATTTTCATTCAACAGATTAGGTACAGGCAAGATGCTCCTCTTGTACTACATGGAATCACCTGCACTTTCAACGGTGGAGATAAGATCGGTATAGTTGGCCGAACAGGAAGTGGAAAGACAACTTTAATTGGTGCGTTGTTTCGTCTTGTTGAGCCAACTGGAGGGAAAATAATTATAGACTCTATAGACATCACCACAATAGGTTTACATGACCTGCGTTCACGTTTGGGTATCATTCCGCAAGATCCGACACTCTTTCAAGGAACTATAAGATATAATCTAGACCCTCTTGGGCAATTCTCGGATCAACAAATATGGGAGGTAAGATATCGTGTGATAAACATGGCTATTCATGTTGTTTCTAGCCCTGTTCATTGTTTAGATTTAGTTATGTACCTTTTGGAATCTAATGGTCATGTGACCTTCCTATATAGTTATTATATAAGGAAAAGAAACAGAGTTTCAGTGTTCATACTAGTTTACCATGGAAAAAGTGCTAATTTGCAAGAACTTCTTGTTAAGTTGAAATAATGAGGCCCCTTCCTCTGATTCGGAAGATTCAACGCAGTAAATGCAATATAGTGCCTGCCCAGTAACTTTAGAAGTTTTAGAACATATTTTGTTCGAGAAAAAAAATTAGAACATATTTTGAATGACCAGATGAGTAAACTGAATCATATAACAAGTTCTCTCTCCCCTTTGTTTTATGCCAACTGCGGGAGAATTATCTCCCTTTTTTTTGAAAACATAATTATCTCCCTTTTTGATGGCTTATATACCTATGATTCAGTTTCTTGCTACTCTGATGCAGGTTCTTGGCAAATGTCAGCTTCATGAAGCTGTCCGGGAGAAGGAACAGGGATTGGACTCACTTGGTAGGATTCCTTGCTACATCTATATATTGTTTCCCATAATGCTTAACAAATTAAGGCATTTTGGATGGATCATTGTCAAACCAAAAAAAAAAAATATTGTGACACTGAATTTGCCAAAGTACATAAAGTTCAGACTAGGGGTGACAATACATGCCCGTTACATTGCACTGCCATAATGTACACTTGTTTTGTAAAAGAAGAACTGAAAGTCAAATGTCCATGTTCATGAGGTCGAAGTAAAATAAATAAGTTCTCTTTTTAAAGGGAAAATCGTATATTTGACTTCCATAAAAAAATATGGGATTTTCATTCGCATAGGCACACAAATATGAGTAATATTCTTTGGATACCATGGCATATGCGATTGTCTAGTTCTCTGACTCGGACTTCGTTGTATAGTTGTGGAAGATGGTTCAAACTGGAGCATGGGTCAAAGGCAGCTCTTCTGTTTGGGACGTGCACTTCTAAGAAGATGTCGTATCTTAGTTCTCGACGAGGCCACAGCATCTATAGACAATGCTACTGATGCTATCCTTCAGAAAACAATCAGGACAGAATTTAGAGATTCCACTGTTATCACTGTCGCACACCGTATACCCACTGTTATGGACTGTGATATGGTACTTGCAATGAGTGACGGTATGTTTTCTTCTTGAACTTGCTAGAGATACAGCAGTACTCATTACTTACAGATTAATGAATCAACACAACTAGCAGCCTGTTCGCTTGGTCGTAAACGATCGTGGATTATAAGCCAGAACAGTATTTTTCTCTCACACCAAACCAGCCAGCAGTAATAATCCACGATCGTTTCAGCCGAAACGAACAGGCTGTAGATCTGGAATCTGGGGATATATTATACTTATGGCCCTGTTCGCTTCTCTTATAATCCGTCTTTTTTAGCTTTTTTCAGCCGAAACAGTGTTTTTCTCTCGCAACAAATCAGCCGGAATAGTGTTTTGGCTTTTCATCAAAGCAAACGGGGCCATAATGTTTTTTTTGAAAGACCTAAAACGATATATTGTTGATACGAGAGAACACTTTTTCTTATACATATACTTTTTTTACTACTACCTTTTCGCGGTGATTTATGCATGCCAACTTGTGCCAGACCTCAACAATAAGCAGAACTGAACTATCTTGGCATTTCATCGTACTATTTTCTGTTTTAGTTTTGTTAGATTGTGAAAGTCTGTCTCCAGATAGAATTGCAGCATTTACATGCAAAGTTCATGCTAATCTGATGTCCAACTTACTTCCAGGGAAAGTAGTGGAGTATGACAAACCTACGAAGCTCATCGAAACCGAAGGATCTCTTTTCCGTGAGCTCGTCAAAGAGTACTGGTCATACACATCGAATGGAAATATTTAGGAGAAATTGTGACAGTGTACACGTTCACTTGTTGCAGCCTTGTAAAAAGATACAAAGACCCTGTGTTCACACATGCGAAGAACTCTGCTGAAGTATATATGAAGAAAAGGTATTAGGCATTGTCGTGAAGTGCTTTTGTTAAGTAGTATTAGTAGTTCTCAGGTGACATTTTGAAGAACTTTCGGACAGCTTCTGTTTTTCTGGTCAAATTGCTGCCCTTGAATCCGAACAGAGGGAAACCTGTCCCAGAAAAAGAACAAAAGGGAAACCTTCAGCATTTATTTGCTGCAATAGTGAGCTAATAAAAGGCAAAATGGGTGGTAGGCACATCAAGTCTGCAGCCGTGATACTGCATTGTTCACAAAAATGCTTAGGCGGCAGGCTATTCCAATGCTTCAAACTTTATGGTGTATACTTTACATTCCTGATATAAGCCGAAGTGTGTATATGATTTTGGGGAAATAATAACTTTTCAGCTACTTCTTGCTCATGTTTAGTGTATATTCATCAGTCATTGGAGCAAGCCAACCAATTTGGTGGTAATTCTGTTTTCACAGCGTGTGCCATGCCTTGGCTCAGTTGGCGGATCCAGAAACGCGAAGGCTAGAAATCTCACTAGCCATACCATGCTACTGCAATAATAAGGCATTGGCATTCATCGAAATATTCGAAATTGAGCAAACAGATCCTAGATCTTACCTTTGCTGTGCAAGCTCAAGCAGGGGGCGTCGGTGGTGCTGCACTAGTGCACTGCCACAGTGCCGATGCAGTCACGCGGCGGCGCGAGGCTTCCTGCCTGCCTGGAGCCGGCCGGCTTCAGTCACGGCGTCAGGCCATCAGCCCCTCACACGTCTGCTGCCCGCCATGGAGAGGAAGAGGAGAAAGTGGAAGCCAGTCGCGACTCGCGCGGACAGGAGCGGCGGCGCGGCGCGACTGTGGAGGCCGGACTGAGGCGGACTGGCGGCGTAGCAGAGAGGAGCGCCGGCTCAGTCGCGTCTCGCAGTCGGGTTCGAGCGTAGCGGCGGCCTGGAGGAGTCCAAAGTTGGAGAGGCCTGCGACTGCGAGATGCAGCTGGTTTGCTGAATGAAAGCTGTGTGTGTGTGTGTGTGGGGGGGGGGGGGGGGGGGGGGGGGGGGGCTGGGCTGGGCTAGCTCTGAAAAGCTGCTCCCATAAAAACTTGGGCCACGCCCGTGCTGCAGCCCCCCCAGCCCGGGCCGTGAATCCGGCTTGGCTTATGTAGTTCACAAATTTACTAATTGGCACAAATCCTTTCGTTTTCAGTTCTGGAGAAAATATTATACTAGCTCGATGTACTATGAAGTTGCCTTTTTTACTGCAAGTCTGTTGTACAATAGCACTCCTACATAAATATTTAGTTCATCGCAAAAATATAAGAATATAAATATCTATCTCCATTACATTTGTAATCCGGACAATGTACATCGAGCTGTGCAAGTCTCTTTGCGCCGCAGAAGGTTTCCCACTGAAAATTGCAAGAAAGTTCGGTGATTTGCCACCCCATGTGTGGCAAAACAGAGAGGGAAACGTTGGAATCCTCACACGCAAGCATCCGGCTGCCACTGGTGCAACGTCCTCGGAGTCGGAGAGGAGCACGCCTACCGCTACCACGCCGGGCTGCGCTCCTCCAACTCAGGCCGTGTCCTTACCACCTTCGCCGATGGCATCCTGCTCCCGCGCACCGTCATCCTCCCGAGCTCCTCCCCGGCCATCGCCCGCCGCTCCATCTCCTCCCTTCGCCGCCTCCTGCTCCAGCTGACCGCGCCGGCCACAGAGAGCGCCAAGGCGCTGGCTCCCAGCACCCCACCGGCGCCGACACCCACGGTCCACTCCCACCACCTGGCCCTCACGGCTGAGGCTGGCGGCGGCGGCGGCGTCGCTGTCTCGGGCAGCCGCACCGCTATGCCGAAGTGGCCCGTGCCGGTGACAGCGCATGCGGAGCCCGACGCGGCGACGGCGTGCGTGGCCACGACCGCCCCGCTGGCCGCAAACGTCACGCACCGCGCGGTGGTGGCGTTGAACACGAACCCCTTCTCCGCCGACAGGTCGTCCTTGAACTCGACGCGCACCGGCGCGCCGAACGCGCGGAGCGAGACCCGGGCGTCGGGCCCCGCCGACGCGTCGTACGCGAGGAGGCCGGCCACGGGCGCGGCCAGCGCGTAGCGGCGAGGCGCGGCGAACGCGGCCGTCGTGGAGTTCCCCACGAAGCGCTCGAAGACGATGGTGAGGCGGCGCGCGAACGGGGCCGGCACGACGCGCGGCGGGATGGCGAAGCCCGTGGCGTTGACGCCGTCGGCCCAGAGCGCTTTGCTGCGCACGCGCAGCGCCCACGCCCGGACGCCGGCGCCCGCGCCGGCGCCGGAGAGGTTGGCTGGGAGGGGCAGGTCAACGAGCTGGCTCGTGCTGCTGGCGTCGCGGAGCAGCTCGGACGCGCGCGCGCGGACCGCAGCCTCGACCGCCGAGATGTTTCCGGTGCGGCTCTGCGCCGTGCAGGGGTGAAAGAAGCTGGCGGCGAGGACGACGGCGTGCACGAGCAGCGACGGCAGCAGCGGCAGTAGGGATGCCTTGGCCATTGACGCCTTGTGTTCGTCGGTGGGCTAGCTCTGCGCCGGCGTGTGACGGTAGCGGCGGCGGCAGGAAGCCGCCATCGCGACGGAGAGGAATGGAATGGAATGGAACGGTGGTGGTTGGAGAGGCCAAGCTGGGCACAGAGGCTAATTAGCAAAGGAAGGAAGTGAGTTTGCTTTATTTAGGAGGCCATGGCCAAGGGCGTCAATGGCCGGCCGGACGATTATATGCACCGAGCAGGAGAGCTGGTGCATGGACCTCGGCAGATACAGAGGCTAGCTTTTCCCTACGGGCTCCGGCAACGGCAACTGCCGAGAGCAAGTGGCCAAACCAACCGACGATTCCGGCAGCAGGCGAAAAAACTTCGCTGTCTTCAGCAAGCTTATCCGACGACAAGACAATCACACATTCCATTCTTTTTCCCATCGAGGAGAGGAGCAGTTGATGCTACTGCTCTACAACTAACACAACACTGTGTGTTTGCAGTGGCCTAGCCAGTGGTGTGGAATGGAAGGCTACTAGGCTAGTGCCGTGCGTGACTGCAGCTGAATGACTGGCAGGCGGCAGCTTTGTTGGAGCTCATAGGAGTATAGGACGGCAGGTGACCGGGACATGAGAAATTTTTTTATTTCTAACACTTTTTTAAACTATTTTTATTTTTTTTAAAAAATTAACACTTCTCGCCGCGTCTATTTTCAGGGCGGCGAAACAACGCATGGCGGCGCGGTAGGGGTGCGTACGTGGCCACGGCCCTGTTCGCTTTTCTTATAATCCGTACTTTTCGGCTTTTCAGCCGAAACGGTGTTTTTTCCTCACAACAAATCAGGTAGAACAATGTTTTAGCTTGTTTTTTCAGCGAAGCGAACAGGGCCAACGTCTCGGCCCGCTGGTCACTGACGTGGCAGGCCTTGTCGCGCCACCGATCTGGGCGCAGCTGTGACGCGCCACCTGTCAGGACGCGGCAGAGCGAAATAGAGGCCCGCAGCCCAGTCCCTTTCCTCCCTCTCTGTTTCACTCTGCGTCGCCCAGCCGCCGCACAGCAGCCGCCGTCGCGCCGCCCAGCCCGTGCCGCCGCGCCTCCCCCGCCGGCTCCCTCTCTCCCTTATCTCTCTCTCTCTCAGTCCCTCCTTGTCCCCACTGCGCCGCCGCCCCTCTCCATCGCTGGCGCGTCCGCCGCTTCCCTGTGGCGCGGCCTCCCTCTCTCCCCATCCTCTTCCTCCCCTGCCACCCCCTGTCCTTAACCCTCCTCTAACTTTGGGCACAGAAGAAGACCGCCGTCGGTCGACAGGAGAAGCCCGCCGCCGGTCGGCCATTGCCCCCGACGGCCAGCTCGTCGCCTTAGGTGGATTGGGGTGACCCTCTTGCCGCCGGCCGACCATTCCCGCTATGGTTTGTCGAGGTAATCCTCTTATGCATTTGTTGCTTCAATAGAATTATTGTTAGCTAGGGTTAGGATTCAAAATTAGTCAATGAAGTTAGTAAAGTTAGCTAGATAGGTATAGTTAGTGAAGTTAGTTAGTATAGTTGGTTAATACAGTTAGTTAGTATTGTTAGTATAGGTACTAATTGTTTGGACACCAGAAAACCCGCCTACAGCGGCTTCTCGTGTGGGAAGTGTGCGGGCGTGCCAGTGTACAATAGTACACAAAAATAAAAGACAGGAACATAGTATCTTATTAATCATCACGAGTAACAAGTACAAATTCCTAAGAAAAGAATGCGCGCCATGGCCTGCTGATGGCTATCTAACTTGGGCGATGTGGTCTCCATGGTTCCTGGGGCCTCGGAAGGCTCCTAGTTAATTACCCCTGTGAGTTGAATCACAGAGTACCTCCGATTCTGCTGTTGTGGTCGTCGCCTTCAATCTTCGCTTCACTTCTCCATGCAGAGTGTTGGTGTAGATGTGGGTGGCGTCGGCGTAAGGGCCTCGTCGGTCCATGAGCCGGTACAACATGGCTGGAACATCAGCCATGCCCGCCCGTGTAGTCCGCCTTGTCAGTGTCGAACAGCACGTGGTGTCATCTTGATCGCACTTGCATGGTTGGTGTAGATCGGATCGGATCGGACTTCCTCGGCCGCGTCGTCGTGGTACGCCGTGGAACTTGTTCACTTGGAGTTGTTGAAGTAGTGGATGGAGAGCTGCATCGCGGCGCTGCGTTCTTGTGGAGGCCGGCGTGGCCTCCTGGCTTCAGCACATCTGGAGCATGTACGTGTAGATGCATCCATGCATGGCCCTATACACGCCCACATGCACGTAGCCTTGCCTTGCTTGCATCTTGGTGTTGCTTGTGTGTAGGTAAAGAACTTGCATCTTCAAATTCATGTCGTGGTAGCGTTCGGCCTTCACTCGGGCGTGTTCGACGCCAGCGGACCAAGCCGGCCGTTGGCGCTCCGTATTCCCATGGCGCGAAGTCTGGCGTCATCTCGATCATCAGACCGCCACGTCGCTCTCTTCTTGGCCCAAATCATGACATTGGACCGATGTGCTCATATCCATGCAAGATTGCAAAAGAAACAGTAACTAATAAATAGATTGACTAGATTAGTTTCTTACGCATGGAGAAGAACGTGTATGCCATCTCTTTCTACTGGTGGCTTTCGCCTTCTCGGCTTCAGAAACTCACGAAGGAAGACGACGTCTGGCCGCTAGCTAGCTGCTGGTCTGGGGCTGAACGTCGGAGTGGTGGATGGCGATGTGCTTCTAGCTCTTGTTGCCAAGAACAGCCTGACGGTATGGAGGTGAGGTCTGATTAGCCCTTTCATAGAGTCCTAGGGGCTCTTTATATAGGCAACAGCTAGGGTAATGCCGAGCCTGTTGGGCTGCACGCACGCGCCGCCTTTGTTGGTTGCCACCGAGCGAGATATTTGGAGATTTACTTGTCTTCCGTTCGATATTATCTTCGGCTCGTGTATATCCTGGCGAGAACCTGGACACTTCTATTCCGTATACCAAACAAACATCTTCTTTCTTGGCTGAACAGTGGGCCAGCACTTGATATGGATTAGCTTCTCACATGCAGTCACTGAGGCATGGGCCTAGCTGACTATAGAGCCTACTATACGTACGTATATTTGGTCCAGAGAGGCTTGCGGCTGATAAACGTGCATGTACGCTAGCTGGCGATCAGTACACGGATCTGCCGGCTGTATATCCCCCGAACGTTCTAGAATATTCTGGACCTCGCACCGAGTAGCGCCGCGTCGCATCGGCCCGGCTGGTGTACAATTATGCGGAAAATACATGGTATAGACCGGCATATATACGAGCTCTACGGCCGATTCCGGACGTATATATACAAGCGCACATACGTATCATGACTGCACCTGTTTAGCTCTCTCCCATTGCCTGTCGCGAGCATACCTACACTGCATGCATGGACCTGTAGCACGTAGAAGCTCACACGGTGGTTATTAGCTTCCTTGCCTGAATGCACGTGACACAAGCATATATATGTATATGTATGTATTTTCCCTTTTTTATATGCTCGGTGGTACACACAAATAAAAGTGTACATATGGATTTTACTTTGACAAAAATCCATCGAATAAATGCCCCCACCAAGTCGAGTTTGGACGGGCATGTAGCAAGTCCGGACTCGGCTTGGTGAAGAACTGGATGGAGATATGTCCGGGCGCAACAGATTTGCCGCCGTATCTACCAAGGACTCATGAATCTTAGAGTCCAGATCACGAAAGCATATCCCTAGGGCTACTATATATATCGACATGCTGCATCACCCCTTTCCATAATCCACGATCTTATTTTCTCGTCGCCCTCTGCCCGGCGCCGTCCAAGGAAATTAGCTTCCATCTCAGTACGAAGGCAAAGGCAAGCAAGCACCGGCTACCCACATCCCTGAAGGTGATACCTGCATTGTCTAGCTTGCTTTCTTTTCTTTGTTAGCTTCTTTCTCTGAGTTCACGACAAGTTGCTGGTCTTTTATACAGATGGGCCGCAATGACGACGACCGCGTAAAAGATTGGTCTAGCCATCAACGTCGCTCCCAGCGAGCAAGAGGTGATGAGCATGATAAGAATCCACCCCGCAAAGAGGAGCCCAAGACTCGTCGCGAGCGTGTAACACCTCGTGTGTTTAAATATTAAAATCTGACATGTCATCATATGCATTGCAAAGCATTTGGCATTTGGTGAAAACTTTGAGATGCATACACTAATACAAGTTTATATTTATGTGGTATGTGTTGCATTGTATTGTTTGACTCAAGTTCAAAGTTTGTTTGGATTTTGAATTTTTCGAGAAAACCCTGATTTTCAGCATTTAAATCCTACCATGAAAATCCATTTCAAAATCTAAGCATATTTTGGGGTTGAGCCCAAAAGCAAAAGTGTAGAGCTTGGCAAGTTATACAAAGTTTGTTTTTGGAGTTTTCAAAATTGTTATGAAAAATTTGGAGTAATTCAAAAAGGCGTAATTCGTTAAAAATTCCCTATTCAAATTCAAAAGTTCATTTCAAAATATAGACCGAATTAGGAGATGGTTATAGAAGCAAAGTTGTAGAACTTTTGATTTTGAACAACTTTTGTTTTTGGAGATTTTTGAGTTGTTATGAAAATTCGAGAGTAATTTGTGAATTTTGGCGAATGACAAACTTGTAAATACTGTGAATAGTGTTCACCGCCGTAGCTACATGGCCGGCGACCTTCTTCGGCGTTCCAGGCGCGTCGTGGCCGTCCTTGGCGTCGCGTTGGCGCGGTAAAGGCTTCGTCGTGGCTTCCTTGAGCTTTCTGGCCACCCTTTTTAGCCTGAACCGTCATCGTCGTTGCTCTTCTCCCTTGCTCTGTTTCCGCCATCGCCGGTGACCTTGCTACGCTCACGGAATTCATCCTCACCGTCGCGCCTCATGCCAATTGCGTCTGCCATTCTCTCTGCCCTGCACTCTCGCTCATTCCTGGCCTGTTTGCTTCGCCTCTAGCAGTCCAGTGTCACCGCACGCCGTTTTCTTCCTCAGAGCCGGCCGAAGCACCGCCACCACCGACCTCTCCGTGGCCAGAGCCCGTCGGTGAGCCGTTGCCCTTGATTGGTGTACCTTTGGCTTCGTCTCGATGCCATAGTGCTAATTTCATTGTTGTTTGGCCGTTTTGTCCACTTCAGTCGCCGGCACACCATCACCGACGACCCTTGCGCCGTCGTGATCACCGTGGACATCGACCCGTGTCACCGTTGCTTCTCCGACCTTGTTATCTGCTCTGTTGTGTTCAGGGTAAGCTGCTGGTGCTTCCTCGACCTTTAGTTTAACCGCTACCGGCCTGTAGTCGCCGGCGTAGTACCGCCGAGGCGCCGTGTCCGCCATGGTCGACGTTGAGCTAGAATTGAGTCGTAATCGGTACATCTAAGTACGTCTATAGGTGCGCCTAGTAGTGTAGAACATGTTGGTGCTATCGTCATCGCCGGTGATCTCACCGTCGGCGAGGAATCGCTGGTTAGAGCCATCGCTGCCGTGGTCAACGTCGGAGGTTAGGGATGACAGGTGGGGTCGGGTTGTCAGTGACTCAACGTTCAAATGGATTTTTCTATTTTCAGATTTGAATGAATAGTGTCTATTTTTGTTATTTTTGTGTAGGTTTATTTA
The DNA here is from genome assembly GCF_019320115.1 of Miscanthus floridulus. Classification (NCBI taxonomy): domain Eukaryota; kingdom Viridiplantae; phylum Streptophyta; class Magnoliopsida; order Poales; family Poaceae; genus Miscanthus; species Miscanthus floridulus. Next base: position 22,951,558 of record NC_089597.1, read on the forward strand.
GAGCTCCAAAAATTATGAAAATTTTTGTGTGACTTCTCTATGATGTATAGTATTTAAGAAAAATATGAAATAATGTTTTTCAGTACTTTTTGAATGTGATAAAAATTACTCAATTTATTAATAAATGGATTTCCATGATTTTTCTAGTCTTATTTAATTGTCCAAAAATTATGAAATTTGTTTTGCCACTTAGTTATCATGTAATGAACATGTACTAAATTTTGAGTTCAATTAGAATAAGTTGATTTATTTCATAATTTTGAATTAAATAATTAATTCATAAAAGTAAATAGTAACCTTTAATGATTTAGGTTTTGTTTGGAATTTTGGATTGAGTGATGACCTTGGGTCATTAGTTGATAATGATCCTTGGCAATTGATGTATGTGTTACGAAAAAGATTTAGTCTGTTTGACTTGCAACTGTACCGCGAAGGAAAGTTGTATTCAAATTATTAATTTTGCATCCATCATCGAGCATCATGTTTCGTATTCCGCATCATGTTAAACATGGCATTGTTATTATGTGTAGTGAACGAAGGTGAAAACATGGTAGTTAATCAAGTTGTCGAGGAGGTTAATCCGTCTGTTGAGGTCGGATCGAATACTTGTGAAACGTCGCAGGAGCCAGACTTTTCCGTCAACGAAGGCAAGCCCCGGATGCATACAACCCTACCTTGTGTTTTATAAATTAATTTCGCTTTTGCTTTCCGTTACTGCATTAAGTGATTAGGAGTTAAGTAAGAGCCTAATTGGTGCATTACCACCCTTGTTATTCCATACTTACCATATTACCAGTTTTAAATTCGTATATGCCTAGTTTTGCTTAGCTATGCTTAGAACGATGAAAGTCGGGTGATTACCTGTCACCTGCGAACTTTAAACGGAACTTTGGTTAATTATGTTAACATGTGATATGGGAATGTGGAGTAATAAATCTAGACCGGGCGGACTCGGTGTGTGTGAGCCACAAGACATGGAGGTCTTGTGAGCAGATTCTTTCCGCCTGTGTCGATTAAGGCACGTCCGTTGTTGAATTGCATGAGGTGAGAATTTGTAGTACTAACCACATACTCCGGTAAGCCTGAACTTGGCGATTCTATTACGAGAATGGCTACTCGCGCACTGGGAGTGGAGAGATGGCGGGAATAGCGTGTACCCACGTGGCAATGGGCTGTATTGGTGGAGTACTGTATTCTCGGGTGGCGCAGACCCATTCTTGTTTTAGAGGATCCGAGAGTAGGTTGGTATATGTAGGTCGGGGACCTACATATGTCGTGTGGTCTGGAATTCCCAGCTGGGTTTTTAATCGGTTCGAATCGTCGTTGCTCCTCGATTATGGAGACTCAACTCACTGTTCATCATCGTAGAATTAATAACTGGAACTTGAGAAAGGTTTGCGAAAAAGATTGATACGAAGTTCATGTTCTCATTACGGATCATGGCAGATTCATATGTGGTACTTATAAAGTTTTACCTTGGAATTAAAGAATTTTGTTAAAGAGCTTTTACGCAAAAGAACTTTGATTATTGTTAAAGCCATACCTTGAATCCCATAAGCCGGCATTCCTGAGTTCTATCAGTTTTATTTCGGTTAAGTCTTGTTGAGTACTTTTGTACTCAGGGTTCGTTGACCCTTGTTGCAGGTGAGCCTCATGAGCAGATCTGTTTTGGATCGTGCTGCATGACTATTGTTCGTTCTGACGATGAGAAGTAAATGTGTGATCCTTGAGCAGGATGTTTATTTTGTGTGTTATGTATATGTTAATTATGCCACTCCACTACTACTATGGTTTGTAATAATTATCAAACTTAGTTTGTAAGGTTTGAAACAACTGGTTTGTAAACTATGTTATCGTAAGACTTCCGCTGTTTTTACTCTGGTGTTGATATTTGAATAAATGTTGTAATACTGCAATGACTCTGTAACATGATCCTGCTCGGAAATCGTGGATGATTCGGGGTTCCCTGAGGACACCCGACAGACTTCTTAAGTTACCAGGAACATATGCATAGTTGTCAAAGGTCGTTGGACAGTGATAAGTGCATGTGGGTCCTATAATTTAGGAGGTTCTGCCACAGAGCGTCCGGATCAAAACACGTCGTAGCCACGCGGCGATACTGCTGGCCAAAACACCTTGTGTCGTGATGGTGTCGAGACTCACGACGACCGTGGTAACCAGGAACTTCAACGCAAGGAGCATGCAAGACCTGGTGCTGAACGCCAACCCCGTGAAGGCCATGACAATAAAGACCTTTTGCCGCCACCACGCAAGGGTGACTCAAAGAATCACTCCAACCGCGATGGCCAAAATGTTTCGCGCAAGAACGAATCTCGACTGCGCTGTAGTGGCGACACAACCGAACAATACACGATTGAGTATCGTGAGAATAGGCCTCGCCGCCAGATGGTTCCCAGCGATAGCGACTCCGATTCAGAGTCTGCCAAGCACCCCAAGAGAAGGTTGCGCAAGAATGCGGGTGACCGCACCGATGAAACCACGAACGGGCAACGGGACTAGTCCTCGTCCAAAGTGGCTTCAGGCAGGAGGACGCACTCAATGATGGTCGTCGTCGGCGGGCTTGAGAAGTCGCCCAAGCAACCCAGTCCAGAGAAGAATCCATGTCAGCATGACAAGATCGTTGAGGGTAAACCACCCTCTGACATGCCAGATCGCGCTGTCATAGTTGTTGGTCTTCCTACCAACACAGGTCAACTCCCAGCTCCCCGCATGCCGGCTAAACCCATACAGCTTTCTGCGGCCGCACAGGTGAGTCCATTGTTTAGTTTTTTTTAATGCAAGTATCCTGAGTTTCCGATACATATCATTATTTCTTTTATAGGGCAAAGCCAGTTTGCCCCCGGCGATCGACACCATCAACGACCTGCTGGAGATTGACTTTGATGACACAACTCCCCTTATTGGTTTGGGCGATGATAGCGTAAGCATGCTTTATCAAGCTCCTCATGTACTTCCTTTGACATCATAGTAATCTCTTCTTAATAATTTTGTCAAGTCCTTCCTGTGCGAAGACCTGAGCCATACCCCTCCATGGGAGGGTGTCTCATTTGAAGAGACACTTAGCTTTTTGACGGACTGCGTACATGATCTTCCTCCCCTTGCCGAGGTTGTAGATAGCGAGCCCACGAATACAAAACAGCCCCAAGTCGTTACACCGTCCCCTGCGTCAGATCTAGTACAGGGACTATCAGCCGCCAACCCCGCACCGATCTTACAAGACAACGTTCAACAAACGCCAGCCCAAGGTGCCACGGTAGCTGAGCCAGAGAATGGCCTCGCTCTTTTGGCCAATGGTGGGGCTACAGAAGGTAATCAAGCTTGCCTCCTTTATATATCGCATAGCACCCAAGTACATGAGATTTATCTACTGATTATTCCTTTCTTTTTTTCACAGCTGACGAAGAGATGGAGGATTAGGTACCTCTCTCTAAGCTGGTGGTTATGAAAAAGGAGGATGCCGCGCATCTTCAGCTGGTAGCTCGAGCCAGCGAAATCAATCGCACGCTGGGCATGCTTATTGAAGCCTACAGTTTCCTAGACGACGACACCTCTTTTGGTCTTGACCTCACTGAAGACCCGCATGATGTACGTGCAACTTTGATGGACCTCCGAAAGCTGTTGGAAGAGGTCCCCTTTGACCAGCGCAAGGTCCTTCGCAACGTCAACCAAGCGCTGGTTTATTGGGCCACCGTATATGAAGAGCCACTACCTGATGACTTGGAGCAGCTCATGACCCATTTGAGGAAGCTAAAAGAGGGTCTTGAGGGCAAGACGCCTTTCCCAACTGACACCAACTCTTTCGCGGAGGCAGGTCGCCGACACCTTGACGAACTAGGCATTGCTCATTCCAAGAGCACAGCCGCAGTGGAGCATGGGACCGAGGATGGCAACGGCGCCTGAACCAAAGAGGCGGCTTCCAAGGCAAAGTGGCAAGCCGCACGCGGGAAGGTCAACGAACTTAAAGCAACTCTACAGGCGGCTCAAGCGCTCGAGAAGGAGTCCCTCAACTCATGGGCCAAAGACAGGAAGTACAGGGAGCAGTGTGAGCTAGACGTCAAGTTACACACTACCAGACTTGAGCAGTTGAAGGAGTGCCAACATACCATGGAGTCTAGGCTGGAGAGCCTCCGCCGACTAGAGGACCCTGTGGCCCTGAGCATCAAGGCTATCATGGCGTACTCCCTGCCCGAGATGGATTGAAGCTTCTCCCTAGTTAGGCCGCATCCGTAGCAGCTCCATATAGGAGATTATTATTTCGTATTATCACTCTTTTGCATGGACTCCAATGTTCGAGTCCCTTTTTTTAATTTAGAATTTTATATTGCATGAACTTTAGTTAAATAGGGCATGGCCTGACGCATGCACCTTCCTTTATATCATATATTATATATACAATATATCGAGTGAACAGATTATATTCACCCAGCTAGCACAAGGCTCGTGTTCATTGCTCTTTATTATTCCTGGCCGGTATGCGACGATAGCCCGACTTAGACCACGTACGTAGGCCTTCGTTTGTGTTTGTTATGCTCGCCGACGGTATAGTATATACCTAATTTCGCCGCTGTTGACGCTATTGCGGGTAGCGTCGACCCACCGGAGGTAATCTCGTCGTTACCGCCGCCAGTGTTGCAGCAGATGTGTCATGGCCGTCACACGCGCGCACAAGTACATTGGCATCATGCGGCGACATTGAGTTTATTATTATCTCTGTCTTTCTCAACGGTGCTAAGACAAGCCATCGAATCGGGAAGGTAGCGCTTAACTTCAGCTCGTATGCTGCCCAATCGATGATGCCTGATCAATCGTACGTGCATACAAGACACGTGCGCATGCGTGTCTTTTCATTCATCAGGTGAGCCAACGTACGTATACTCGCTGCCCTAAACCAGGCTCAAGATTGCTAGTTTAGACACACGAAGGTATAGCTCGTCCTTCCACGTGGCGACAACTTAGCATCGATCGTGCGCGATCCGCACTATGTTCTCACGCTCACACGCAGACGTCGTGTACTTTGGTAATTTCCACTGCGAGCGAAAGCAACTTTGTCGCGCTCATGGACGCGCAAGGCTTGCCCATCAACTATATATACATCGCTCAGGCTCAACCACCGACACTCATCGCGTTACTTGATAAAGCACGACACCTGTATCGTGGTCCATGAAGTTGTCCATGTGTGGACACACATCGCAACACACAGGGCATTAACTTTCTTCCCCTTGATGATGCCATGGTTAGGCTATCAAGCCAAGCAGGCAGCAGCTTACCATGGTTCACGACTTTAGCGATGCTAGATTATTTGCGTGTGCGTATAAGTTTACACACTTCTCGCACAAGACATGCATCTACATACTGCAATCAACTGGTCAACACAAAAGTGCACAACTGAACATGGCATCTTGCCAATTTTTTTATCACTTCAGAACAGTACACATGATACATCCGAGTACATGTTGTGAGACTCTTTGAACAGAGTCTCATGGAACTTAGCTTATAGTAATTAATAGATAAGCATACAAGAGGTGGCACGAGCGTAGTCGTGCGCGTTCGCCCCAGCTCCAGTGTGATTTTCACCACAGCTTGGCCGATTGACAAGTCTTGTTCCGCGGCGCCCCTGGCTCTAACGTGATTTTCACCGCCGCTTGGCCGATCGGCAAGTCTTGTTCCGCGACGATACGCCCTGGCGCCGTTGTTGTTGGCCATTGGCATGCGCATACAACAATGGTCAAGTCGCTCACATGAGGCCGCCCATGTCTTGGTTGCTTGACATTGCCAACGTCTCTGAGAAACATTGTGTCTGTGCTCGGCATGACAACCGCACTACTTATAAAAGGGTACCCCATCGTGGGTGCTCCTTTTTTTTTATTTTTACACAGGTGAAGTAGCAAATGGGAAGTAACAAGACAAACAAAATAGAACCAAGAGGCAGCAAGAAAGCAAAGCCAAGAAAAAAACAAGAAAAAGCAAAGAATAATAAAGAAAATAAATAAATAAATAAATAAATAAATAAAATACCTTGGTGACGTTGTGCCGACTCCAAGGGATGATATAGAGACTTATGTTGGCGCCAGATCATGGCGTTGGCCAACAGTAAGTCGTGGGGTTCCGTTGGAGCCATGTTGAGGAGGCGTTGACCAGTTAGGGAGTTGTGGCGTTTCGTCGGGGCCGTGCCGTGGCGCTGACCGACAAGCCTGTCGCCGCATTTCGTCGGGCCGTGCTGTGGCGTCGTCCGACAAGCGTGTTGTTGCATTTCGTCGGGCCGTGTCATGGCGCCTTCCGACGAGCATGTAGGGCTTCATTGGGGCCATGTTGCGGCATTGGCCAATGATGTATCCATCAGGTCCTTATGGTGGCATTAGCCCACCGGACGCCCTTGAATTATCTTTGCCTTGAGATGTAAATGCCGTGTAACTTGGCGAAGACATTTATCAACCTGACAACCACTTTGAAGTTGTATCGTGGTATGAACAAGTCAGGTTGAAGGGTTTCACAGCTTGACACTAGCCACACTGGCGCATCGCACTGCTCCCGAATTGTGATTTATCAATCCGACCCCCACTTGTAATGGTGTATCGGGGTGTAATCAGCCGGGTTGAAGGGTTTCACCGCTTGATGCTGGCCGCACTGGCGCGTCTTACGGCTCCCTATTGTAGCGAAACGATGGACCTGCAACACTACAAGAGAAACAACTAGCTTGTCTGAAGCTGACTGACATCGCTAGGGTAATGTGAGTATAATATGAAATCATTGAAGCAGGAGGATTGTTTGTGGTGTATTTTTTTTAAATGTTGGCTCTCCCATTGGCATTAGCTATATGAGCAGTTTGAGATAGGATAGCCGGGGGACATAACCATCAGGCACCGTTGCATAACCATAGCAACACGGCTCCCGTGATTTGCCCCGTTGTGTGCTTGAACGTGTGGACCTCTACTTCGGTGTCTCCACCGGGGTGTTGGGAATTCTTGTTCGAGACTCCCTTGTATTGAGTTAAGCCACAGCCTACTCGCACTCTCTAACATGGAGGCGTAGGTACGGCTGCGTTGGTGTTGTGTTTTGTTGGGTAATGGCTAAGAAATTCGCCATCATTTTTGCCGAGGACGGTGAATGACTACCTCCGCCTTCCATTTAGTGTTGAGCTTGATGTTTGAGCTATTCGGCCACTTCTTTGGTGACCATTTTTCTTTGCTCATCATTTTCTTTTTTTTTTGCTTTAATCCGAGGAACTTGGAGTGTAGCCATTCACCTTTGTGTAACTAGGTGAATCCTCGCTGGCGTTGTGTGTTTTTCTTGTGGTCCCTTGTTGTCACCTTCCAGGGTGGCAAGAGGCTGCACACTTGGCGAAACTTGTGTTGTACCAGGTAGCCCTTTCTTGCTCTTCTCCTATAGTCTTCCCTGGAGGGTGTGTCGCTTCATGTAAGGAAGCATAAGCGGCGTGGTCACCTCGCTGCTTAGGAGTGGCCCGAACTATCTTCCCACTGCCCCAGCGAAAACACGTTCAGCGTCTGTCGTGTGTTGCGTGATGTGGTGGCTTGTCACGAGCTCCATGCGCCTGGTTGTTGCGCCCGGGCTCTCTGGTAAAGCCCCGAGGCCGTCGAATCCTCCACTGCAGCTATAGCCGGGTAGGGAGAGCCTTTGTGTGTTTTTTTTGTTTGCTCTCCATGGAGAAACGACCATCCGTGCAATAGATAGTGCACGCTGACCATCTCAAGGAGAGGAGAAAAAAATGTTTTTTTATGTTTTTTTTATGCAAAATATTTTTTTAAGAACCTCCCGTTGATTGGCGGCATTGGTCGAGCTCCCTGTTGGTCGACTAGCTGGTAAGCGCCTCCGTCGTAGACTTGTCCGATGACGTACGGACCTTCCCACTTGGGCTCGAATTTTCCCTTCGTCTTGTGTGTGACGACAATGGGATGTCGAAGCACGAGCACCAGCTCGCCCTTCCGGAAGACGCGCCGCTTGACGAGCTTGTCGTAGGCCCGCGCCATGTTTTGGCGATAAAGCTCCAGCTCTTGTACAGCATCAAGACGTCTCTCCTCCAGGGCATCGAGCTCTTGGAAGCGGAGTTGGACCTGTTCATCTTGAGTTAGTCCATCATGAATAGCCACCCGTAGTGATGGTAGCTGGATTTCCAAAGGCAAAACTACCTCACACCCATACACAAGAGAGTACGGGGTAGCTTGTGTTGGGGTACGAACCGTGATGCGGTACGCCCATAATGCTTCAAAGAGACGATCATGCCAGTCCCTTCTATACTTGTGCACCGTCTTCTTTAGTATCTTGCCGAGCATCTTATTGAACGCCTCTATCATCCTATTTGCCTGGGGATAATAGCCAGTGGAGTAGTTCCACTTTATCTTGTACTTGTCCATGAACCTGTGCATTTTGTCCGACCTAAAAGCTTTAGCATTGTCGGATGTAATACGGTGTGGAATTCCGAAGCAGTATATAATGTGCCGCTCTAGAAAGTTGATGGCGTTAGTGCTTTTCACCTCACGCAGTGGTACTGCCTCTGCCCACTTGGAGAAGTAGTCTGTTGCAGCGAGGATGAAACGATGACCTCCAGAAGAAGGAGGGTCAACAGGGCCAATGACGTCTATGCCCCAAGCATCGAACGGCCATGAAGGGACTGTTGGTCATAGAGGGACCGGCGGTAGATGCTTGAAGTCACCATGGATTTGGCAACCATGACATGTCTTCGCCACCTTCAGGCAATCTGCCATGATGCCCAGCCAGTAGTACCCAGCCAAGCAGATGCTATGGTACATCTTTGGCCTGCTTTGGTGTCCGCCATAGATTCCGTGATGCACCTCCTTCAAAATCTCATCAGCTTCGTGACGGCTGACGCATCGGAGGAGCATTTCTTGCCCATAGGCACGCCTGTAGAGCATGCCTCCCTTGTAGATGTAGGAAGGGAGTCGTCGTTGTAGTTGGCGCCTCTTCACAGCATCGTCGGGGAGAGTGCCATGCTTGAAGTAGTCGATGAAGGGTTTGCGCCAATCGTCGTCTTCGATGGCGCATGCGGTGACGGTGTTAACCTCGTGCTCCTCCGGGATGAGCTCCAGCACCGTGGGAAGCAGCCACCTCTCCTCGATGGTAACTTGCGTGGACTTACCCTCAGGAAGGGCGAGTGCCGCTACAAGTTTGGCCAACACATCAGCTGGAGCGTTCCTCCATGGAAAGTGCTAGGAGAAGGCCGAAGATGAGCGCTTCATACTCCGCTTCATTGTTGGAGCACTCCTTGAGAAGGGAGAATGAATGGTACATCACTCCTCCTCGTGGGTTCTTGAACACCAATCCGGCTCCCACTCTCCGTCTTGGGGCACCATTTAGGGTGTCTTCTACTCGTGAAGCGCCATCGAAGTAGAGCTCCCATGGAGCTTCGATCTCGGTGGTGAATACCTCTTGATCGGGCAACTCGGTGATGAGCGGAGAGTCATCGGGTACAGGATGTGTCACAAGGAACTCGGCTAGAGCTTGTCCCTTGATGGCTTTTTGTGGCACGAAGGTGATGTCGAACTCCGTCATGAGTAGCACCCATTTTGCTAGTCGCCCGGTGAGCGTGGGCTGACTAAGTAGGTATTTTATTGGGTCCGCTCTTGCCACCAATTGGATCTCATGCGCCAACATGTAATGCCTTAACTTCTTCAAGAAAAAGATCAGTGCCAAGCACAACTTCTCAATGGGGGAGTAGTTGCATTCGGCACCCACCATGGTGCGGCATAGGTAGTAGCACGCCACTTCTTTGCCTTCGTCGTTGTATTGTGCAAGTAAGGCGCCTAGCGAAGAAGGCTTTTGATGCTGTCGAAGCAATTTTGGCACTCCTCGTCCCATACGAATGGTGCCCCTTTCTTCATTAGCTTAGAGAAGGGTTGTACACGCCCGGACAGGTTGGAGATGAAGCGTCGAATGTAGGCTAGATGTCCTTGGAGCGTCCTCAACTCCTTCAACTTTTGGGGCGGTGGCATCTCGAGGATGGCGGTGATCTTCTTTGGCTCGATCTCGATGCCATGATGTTGGACGACGAAGCCGAGGAAGACGCCTGACCGAATAGCGAATGCGCACTTGAGGGGGTTCATCTTGAGCTAGTGTCGATGTAAACGCTCGAACACCACCCGCAAGTCATCTTGATGGTCTTTGCGGTCTTTTGTCGTCACCACCATGTCATCGACGTAGCACTCGACGGAGTGGTGGATCAAGTCACCGAGTATGTGCGTCATAGCTCGTTGATAGGTGGCACCAGCGTTCTTCAACCCGAAGGGCATCACCGTGTAATGGAAGTTGCCCTTAGGTGTTCTAAATGCGGTGTCAAGTGCATCGACAGGGTCCATTTTGTTTTGGTTGTATCCAGACGATCCATCCATGAAGGACAAGGCATCGAACCCAGTAGTAGCATCGACCACCATTTCCGTGATCGGAAGAGGGAAGTCATCTTTAGGGCAAGCTCGATTCAAGTCACAGAAGTCAACGCAGACTCACACTTTCCCATTCTTCTTCTCCACAGGGACGATGGTGGAGAGCCAGCGTGGGTATTGTATCTCCTTGATGAACCATGCCACGATCATGTTGTCCACCTCAGCTATAACCTGGTCTTGGAACTCGGGTCGGAGGCGTCGAGGGTCAGAGCACCAGGCTTTGTATCCTCCTTAGTTGACAGAACCTCCTTAACTTGGGAGACAACCATCAATAAGGGTCTCCGTGTAGGCCTTAATGTTAGGGGTGTTGATGTGGACACTCCTACTTTCAATGATAGAGGAGTGGCCGTGGATGTCGAGGGAATGCTACCCGCCCCCTGCCTTGTCCTTCTAGACCTTGGGGACATCCTCCTCTTGGAGGGGGAGCATGGCATGATGAGAGCCTTCACCTTAGGTGTCGACAAAGCGCTAGGCTTCAGCACGATGTCAGCTGCAGGAGCGACTCGACCAAGCTGATACTTGTACTCCTCCACCGGAAAGTAATACTTGGCGTCCACATGGTACGCCTCTTGCACGGTGTACGGGGACATGTTGCCGATGATGCGTTGTTGCGTCTTGCTTCCATCAAGGAACTTTAAGCATTGATGCAGCGTAGACGGCACCACCCGATACTTGTGAATCCACGGCCTCCCTAGAAGCGCGGAGTACGACGTGTTGGCGTCGATGACGTAGAACCGCACTTTGAAGCTGAACGTGGACATCTGGATCTTAATGGTAAGAGCTCCTAAAGTCACCTTCCTAGAGTTGTTGAAGCCACAGATGATGATGTCCGTAGGCTCCAAGTCAGCCACCATGTAGCCAGCTCGCGTCAAGCTCCGTAGGGGAAGGATGTTCACAGCGGACCCCGGGTCGATGAGGATTCAACGAAGGTGCGTGGCTCCTACGTTCCCTTCAACGTAGAGTGGGCGGTTGTGATCGCCGTCTTCTACCACCTCATCTTCTTCATCGAACGTGATCTCGCTTACAAACAACAGGTTGTTGACAAGGTGGTGTTTGGCCATGATGACTTCATAGAGCTCCGGTTCTTGCAGCGCCTTCACTAGGGCTTCTTAGAGCTCGGGCACAAGCATGAGAGCATCATAGACGCTTAGCAACGCGGGGACCCGCTTTAGGTGAGAGACAACATTGTAGTCGATGTCGTCAATTCTGTTCTTTTTCTTTGATGTTTTGGGCACTCTCGCTAACGGGGTACCTTCATTTGTAGGCTTGTTCCCTTTTGGTTGCTTGACTTGGGGCAGCTCTTGTAAAGCCTTCCCACTTCATAGGTTCATGTTGACTTCCAGCGGGGCATCTCCTTGCTCAGCACCATCATGGAGCATTTCCTGCTCTCTAGTCGTGAGCAGCTCATTGGAGTTTGCGCTACCATCGTTGCTGCTAGCGGAAGTGGCGTTACATGTTGCCACATTTGAGGTTGGCGAAGAGCTTGATTCTTCACTTACCTCTTCAGTCAAAATCTACCCCCAGTCCTTGGGCCAGTATTCTGCCAAGGTAGCTAGAACACGACCCGTACGAGGGAAGGGCGCATTTCCTTGCTCCCTGGGGACAAACCGAGGTTGCAGGCGCCGCTGGCTTGGGTCTGGCCGCCTTGGTGCCGGTGTCGATGTTGATGTTGCATGTGGAGACACGACCGTGCGAGGATGTCGTGGGGGATGCCTGTTTGGTCGTCGTCGACGCTGTACTTCGGTCCACGTCTCCCCTTGAGGGACCCTGGTTGGCTCTGTTGATGTAGTTTGGGGCTGCTTGAGTGTCGCAGAGGCAAGTTGCTCCTCGACTTGTGCTAGCGGCACCCATGATCCCTGGTCTCTTTCTCCTTCTTGACTCACCGAAGAATGTGCCCCCATCATCACCATGTTAACAGCATGGTAATCAGGATTAACAGCATCAGGATCTAGGTTGATTCTCCCCTTGATGATGGCTTTTTGGAGCCACTCCTTGAAGGCGATGCAATCCTCAATCAAGTGACCGACGTACCTGTGGTATGGGCAGTACAAAGGATTGTTAGCCATGCTTACCTAGTGTGGCCAACGTGGTTTAGGAAGGCGGAGCGCTTGATTGTCCATCAGCTGCTTGAACATAGTTTTCACCAACTCCCGCCTGAAGATGTATTGCTTCTTGAGGAGGTCTGAGAGACGCGTCCTCCTTCCTTCTTGATCGTTCCTTGCGCCTAGGAAAGGCGCCTGGGCTGGAGGGACATTGGAGAAAACCCTCGCCGTATTTGCCTCTGCTTGAGCCTTCATCTTGCCCCCAGCGTTGTTGGGCTTCGCTGTCGAGCTGAAGCGCTTAGCAGGGTTGAAGACGCTCGCGTTCTTGTAGAGCTCCATGATTTAAGGCGACTTTTCGAACTCGATCTTGGTGGCGGCCACCGTGGAGCTCAGTTCGCTGAACGTCCTAGGCTCACGATGAGAGACTTCGAGCGACCAGTGTTGTAGCATCCCATGAATGCACATTCCGATCGCATCCTCGAGGTGCATGTCTCTAGCCAGACGCACGTAGCTATCCCGAAACCGGATAATGTAGTCGTCGATGGCTTCATCGCGTCGTTGCTTAACTTGCGACAGCTCGACGATGGAGATGTCCCTCTTCATAGCAACAAAGTGCTTTTTGAAGGCGCTCTTCATGTCAGTCCAGCTAGTAATTTTTCCTACCGGCAGCTGGCTGTACCAATGGAACGCCGCGCCGGTTAGAGATCCTGAGAATTGGCGCAATAGCAGCGACGAGTTGTTGGCTGTGTCGCCGCATGCCGCCTCAAAGTAGGCCAGATGCTCTCTCGCATCCCCAGTCCCATCGAATTGACGGATTTAGGTGGGCGCCATCCTGTAGGGAAGGGGACAAGATCGTGCCATGCTTCATATGGCTTCTCCAAGTCACCCTCTAGTGAGTGCGGCGCCTTCTCGTTCGTGATCTGCCTCAACTTCTTGGTCACCATCTCCTCGACTATGTCATGATAGTCTTTTAGCGCTGATGGTTGTGGTCCTGCACTTGCCGACGTAGAGGGATTTCGCAATGGAGGGGGATGAACACTTGCAATGCCTTCTACCTCCTCAAGCTGCGGATCCTTGGGAGGTTGATGGGCACCACCAGGTTGCACGTTTTGTGTTAGGGTCGTCATTAGTTCAACTAGATTGTCAAACTTTGTTGACAACGCCCTGATCACCTTGCCTTGTGCTTGTACTTGATCTTCTAGGCTTCTTGGGGCGCTGTTCTCTCCCGCCATGCGTGCTGACGCTGTGTTAAGGTCGCCGATATACTCCTCCCCTTCCGAAGAGATGGAGCGAGCAAGGTTGTGGTAGAGTGGCAATGTGGAGTGCACCTCCAATGACGCAGAGGAGTCAGAGTCGAAGTCAGAGTTAGAATCATAGGTGTAAGGGCCCGAAAACTCCTTCTCTTCATCGACCATGGCTTGGTTCACCTTTTGCTCCGCGATGGACTTAAGCCGAGTACTAGCCCCAGCCCGATCAACGAGGTGTTGCAATTCCTGTTGGTCTTGTGGAAGCCGAGATGAGATGTCGGCGTATCATTTTGGAGATATGTCCGACGTCAATATATCATCACCATCGGACAATGCATTCCTTCTCTCGCTAATAGGGAAGCAAGGAGCTGATGTCCCTACTTTCGGATTCACCGGGATCTCTTCGTTAGAAGGATAAGTGAAGTCATGGGTCACCGACAGAGGGACCCATGTCTCTTCAGACATGTGCTCTGGATGCGCCGTCAATGCAGCGCACATGGCTACATCCTTCTTGGGTGCTTCAGTCGTTGGAGAGGCTTCCTCATCCATCGCAACCGTATTGTCAACTTGAGCTTGTGGAAGAACCTCACCATCTTGCATGGATGGCGCTTTCTCGACCCCATCCATTGGTGAAGCCGAGGTCGAGGTGGACTCTCCTAGGCTGTCCGAAGAGGCTATGCTTGGTGTAGCTTCTCGCGATCCTTCTCTTTTCAAGATAATTGGAGGGCGCTCTTGAGTAGGAGCGACCCCTTTCCCTACTGCCTCGCCATCTCGCACCTTGCGAGGTTTTGGAGTTAATCTTTTGAGGAGGTACTTGTACCTCTCGTTGCTTTCCAGAGTGGGGGAGATACGGAATATGATTCTCCCATCTTCTTGGCGGATGTCCCCATCAGCACGAACGCGCACTTGAGTGTTCATAAGCACCAACTCCTCAAGCTCACGGTAGAGTGTATGGCGGTTCCTTCGTCGCCTCTCACGCTTGCGTTGGTTCTCCATTGGCACATGTCGAGCCTGTGACGGCCCTTGTGGTGCAGGAGGAACCACCAGCCCAACTGGTCGGGGAGTTGTGCTTGGGTCGTTCTCTTCCCACCACCTCGATCTCGAGGCTCCGCGCCTTGGAGAAGGTGGAGGTGGAGCAAGCCTTCCAATGGATGGAGAGGCAGCGCGTCGTTCTTGCGTTTCACGAGGAGGTGCGGCATAGTCAGTACGCCTCGCCCATGTGTTTCGCCATGGAGGCAGAGCCATGTATCCTCAATGCATGGGTGGTGGAGTTCGGCGACGCGGTGCCAAGGTTTGGCGCTCATGTTGGGGACGGTGGCTCGGCGCACGCCTTTCCGGCCCAGTCCTGAATCGAGCCGAGGAAGATTCCGGCGTAGCCTGAAGCCTTCTCCCAAGCTCGGCCACTTGGTCTCGTAATTGATGGATCTCCTCCTGCACATTCCCATCGCGAGGTGTAGGTTGTTCAGTTTGTAGAGGCACAAACCTGTTGGCGTTACGAGAGGAGGCGCCGTTAGTCGCCGACGCGTGAAGGCAAGACACCCATCCAGTCGGTTGGATCGGGATGCTGTTGTCGACGATGGTGGTTGGTCCGGTGATGTAGGGCTGCTTGTTTGCGTGGCGCATCTTCCAATACTCCCACATGATCATGCGCCTCACAAGCTCCTTGATCTTGGCAGGTTCATATGCCCACCCGTCAGGGAACAAGTTGTATGGAGGCTCCACCGTGCTGGGGTAGATGAACACCTTGCGACTTAGGTCTCTCACGTCTAGAGACCAGTCCTCCTTTGGAACAGCGCTTCGCGCAATGCGAGCACTGACTTGTTGGTGGAGTTGTTGTACCTTGCGGTACTTCCTCCTGCAGTTGCGTAGCGGGTGTGGGCTCGACGCGTGGCGAGCATGCATCATTTGTCGACGCAGGTCACACGAGACAGCCTCCAAGGCTTCGTGCAACTCCACCTCCGTGTATTCCATAGGTGGAACGGGTGCGTCTTTGGCTGGAGTCGACGCGGGAGGTTGGAGAGCCGCACTACTCACACGCCTATTGTTTGCCTTGATGCGTAGTTGTTGTGCAGCATGGACGTCTCCTTTGACCTCCTCGATGGTGGACTTCTTCAGGAGGGCGCGAGCTTCCAGCATGAGGTTGCGACGCTCCTTCTTAGCCTTAGCAAAGGCTCGCTTCTGTGCCTTTTTGGACTCGACCTTTTGGAACAGGGCCGTGTCTTGTGTTTGGTGGAAGTAGGTCTTCTCGCGATGCTCGAAGACCTCTACCGGAGGGTGCGTGCCGAAGGAGATCAAGAATGGAGTCTCAACATTGGCGGTGCCATGGACTCCTCCCGCTCCTTCTTGGATCGCCATAGGGCAGACCTTCTCGACCTTCATGGGGAATGCCGGCTTGACGTCAGCAGCTTCTAGTCGTGCTCCCATCGGTCCAGAGATCGGCACTAGGAATTGCCCGATCTAAATCATGGCAGACTCCTGGGTGGTTGCAGCGTCGGATGGTCCTCCTGCAAGAAGGGGACCATTCATTAGGATAGCTCCACCTTGGGTACCGTCATGCAGCATGTTGTGCTTGTTGGAGGAGAGGCGAAGACGAATCCGACGACACACTGCAGCAGAGATGGGAGGAGAACCAGGTCCCACCGGGTGTGCCAATTTGTTTGGACACCAGAAAACCCGCCTACAGCGGCTTCTCGTGTGGGAAGTGTGCGGGCGTGCCAGTGTACAATAGTACACAAAAATAAAAGACAGGAACATAGTATCTTATTAATCATCACGAGTAACAAGTACAAATTCCTAAGAAAAGAATGCGCGCCATGGCCTGCTGATGGCTATCTAACTTGGGCGATGTGGTCTCCATGGTTCCTGGGGCCTCGGAAGGCTCCCAGTTAATTACCCCTGTGAGTTGAATCACAGAGTATCTCCGATTCTGCTGCTGTGGTCGTCGTCTTCAATCTTCGCTTCACTTCTCCATGCAGAGTGTTGGTGTAGATGTGGGTGGCGTCGGCGTAAGGGCCTCGTCGGTCCATGAGCCGGTACAACATGGCTAGAACATCAGCCATGCCCGCCTGTGTAGTCCACCTTGTCAGTGTCGAACAGCACATGGTGTCATCTTGATCGCACTTGCATGGTTGGTGTAGATCGGATCGGATCGGACTTCCTCAGCCGCGTCGTCGTGGTACGCCGTGGAACTTGTTCACTTGGAGTTGTTGAAGTAGTGGATGGAGAGCTGCATCGCGACGCTGCGTTTTTGTGGAGGCCGGCGTGGCCTCCTGGCTTTAGCACATCTGGAGCATGTACGTGTAGATGCATCCATGCATGGCCCTGTACACGCCCACATGCACGTAGCATTGCCTTGCTTGCATCTTGGTGTTGCTTGTGTGTAGGTAAAGAACTTGCATCTTCAAGTTCATGTCATGGTAGCTTCGGCCTTCACTCGGGCGTGTTCGACGCCAGCAGACCAAGCCGGCCGTCGGCGCTCCGTATTCCCATGGCGCGAAGTCTGGCGTCATCTCGATCATCAGACCGCCACATCGCTCTCTTCTTGGCCCAAATCATGACATTGGACCGATGTGCTCATATCCATGCAAGATTGCAAAAGAAACAGTAACTAATAAATAGATTGACTAGATTAGTTTCTTACACATGGAGAAGAACGTGTATGCCATCTCTTTCTACTGGTGGCTTTCGCCTTCTCGGCTTCAGGAACTCACGAAGGAAGATGACGTCTGGCCGCTGGCTAGCTGCTGGTCTGGGGCTGAACGTCGGAGTGGTGGATGGCGATGTGCTTCTAGCTCTTGTTGCCAAGAACAGCCTGACGGCGTGGAGGTGAGGTCTGATTAGCCCTTTCATAGAGTCCTAGGGGCTCTTTATATAGGCAACAGCTAGGGTAATGCCGAGCCTGTTGGGCTGCACGCACGCGCCGCCTTTGTTGGTTGCCACTGAGCGAGATATTTGGAGATTTACTTGTCTTCCGTTCGATATTATCTTCGGCTCGTGTATATCCTGGCGAGAACCTGGACACTTCTATTCCGTATACCAAACAAACATCTCCTTTCTTGGCTGAACAGTGGGCCAGCACTTGATATGGATTAGCTTCTCACATGCAGTCACTGAGGCATGGGCCCAGCTGACTATAGAGCCTACTATACGTACGTATATTTGGTCCAGAGAGGCTTGCGGCTGATAAACGTGCATGTACGCTAGCTGGTGATCAATACACGGATCTGCCGGCTGTATATCCCCCGAACGTTCTAGAATATTCTGGACCTCGCACCGAGTAGCGCCGCGTCGCATCGGCCCGGCTGGTGTACAATTATGCGGAAAATACATGGTATAGACCGGCATATATATGAGCTCTACGGCCAATTCCGGACGTATATATACAAGCGCACATACGTATCATGACTGCACCTGTTTAGCTCTCTCCCATTGCCTGTCGCGAGCATACCTACACTACATGCATGGACCTGTAGCACGCAGAAGCTCACACGGTGGTTATTAGCTTCCTTGCCTGAATGCACGTGACACAAGCATATATATGTATATGTATGTATTTTCCCTTTTTTTATATGCTCGGTGGTACACACAAATAAAAGTGTACATATGGATTTTACTTTGACAAAAATCCATCGAACACTAATATTAGTTAGTGTATTTAGTATAATTAGTTAGAATTATTGTCATAGGTATTAATATTATATTAGTTAGTTTTCTTGGTTAGTATTGGTATGAATACTAGATTAGTTAGTAGGCACGACGATTTCGACGACTTGATGAAGTTTTTTGAAATGCTTTTGTAGATGAATTGTTGTGTCAGAGTTTTTACGGAGGAAGGGTTAGGAGAGAAGATGGTATGTTTGAGGATATGGAAGAAGAATTGGAATGCTTTGATGAACCTCCTAGCTTCAATGACCTTTGTGTCCGTTTGAATACAAAGTTTGGCGGTGATTTCACACTGAAGGGGAGGTTTGATACTAGGAAGACTAGGGTACACTATGTCCTGATGCCCTTGCGTGACCCTGCTCACTGGTCCCGCTATAATAGGGTGCTCAAAGGTTCCAATATGCCCATGGCTGAGGTGGTGGTGGAGAATGGGTACAGGATGTAAGGTGTCCAGGATGGGCCATCCATTGACGGTGGTGGAGGCAATGAACAAGAATTAGGGGTCGAAGGGGAAGCAACTCAAGGTAATATGGATTTGGATGGTTAGTTGACGCAAGAGCAGTTTCATTCAAATCCAGTAGTCTGTATAAGCAATGACTTCGATGTGAACGAGTTCGAACGGGAAGAGGAGGAGCGGGAGGAGGAGGATATGATCGGTGATGTAGTTAGCAGTGATTCAAACAATTCTGATGATGACCAAGGAGGTACAGATGCTATGCCAACACCGGTTCATGCCATGCCAGTACCAGTTCATACTATGCCATTACCAGTACCAACTGAGGTACTTCATGCTATGCTGGCTCAGGATAGACAAGTCATAGATTTGCCAGATGATGGTACCTTCTATGATTCATGGTGTAGAATTAGCGAAGAACAGCAGTACGTTCCACCACCACCTTACACAACGGCAGAGCTTATGCAACTGAGGTCGATGAACGTACCTTTCAGTGGCATTCCGAACTATAGGGATGTCAGCATGATGGATATGGTAGTTTATGACATCGGTCTGTAGATGTGTAGGAAATCATTGTATGACCATGAGAATGAAATCCTTAGCAAGGGGATGATGTTCAATACAATGTCACAGGTGAAGTTGTTCCTTCAGGACTATGTTGTGTATCACCATAGGCCGTACATCGTCACTTATTCAGACCAGGAGTTGAGGTACCACGTGATATGCAAAAATGGTTGTATGTGGAGGTTAAATGCACGAAAGAGACAAAGTGATGGCAAGTGGAGGATAAGTAAAGTGGTCCAACCACACACTTGCCTATCAAATAAGGGGAAGGAAAATCATCAGCAGCTCACTGCATGTTACCTTGCCCATCATATATTGTGGCTCATTGATGACAATAACGACATTTCGGTGTCTTCATTACAACAGTCCATATCTAGATTCGTTAATTATGATGTGAAGTATGGAAAGGCTTGGCGTGCTAAGTAAATTGCCTTGACAATTCGTTGGGGTAGCTGGGAGGAAGCGTACAACAGGGTACCCTGAATATTATGTGCAATGCATTACTACAACAGGATACCAGAGGGATGTATTTCGATGACCCATTGAGGCATGTCCTGCATCGTGTGTTCTGGTCGTTCGCACATATGCAACATACATTCTAATTTTGTCGACCAGTCGTACTTGTTGATGGCACTTTTCTGATCAGAAAGTACAGCGACACCTTGATGATGGCTGCTGTTGTTGATCCGGAGGACCAGATAGTACCCATGGCTTTTGCTTTGGCAGAGGGAGAGAACAATGAATCTCGCACTATATGTTTGATCTCAGACCATCACGTTGGGATTCTTAATGCTGCAGATGAACATATCGATGGGTTCCCGCCTCTAGTGCACAGATGGTGCATGCGACACTTTAGCGGCATTAGAGAAAGAAGGAGGTTTGTGACAAGGTAAAGGCTCTATGTTGTGTACGTACAGAGCACCAGTTCAAGGACACAAAGAGAGAACTAGAAAAGATGGTCAATGAAGCGGGCAAGGCCTGGTTAGAGGCCCAGATGGAACAGAAGGCTAAGTGGGCGTTAGCATATGACGAGGACGGTTTCAGGTATGGCATCATGACCACCAACTTGCCAGAGTCTTCAACCGTATATTCAGAGGAGTTTGATTGTTGCCTATGTTTGGAATTATTGAGTTCTCGTTTCAGAAGTGCAACGAATATTTTATAAGAGGTGGGAACTTGGCCAGAGGAATATAGCTGAGCATGGGTGATTTGGAAAGATCGGAACAAAATATTTGAAGGAGGCCGATGAATTGGCCAAGCAGCATATCGCCGAGACGTATGGACCTCGCTGGCATGTCTTTAGTGTATGGGGGAAGGGTGGCATAAGCTTGGGCGGCGAACATTACGGTAGACGAAACTACCGAGTTGATCTTAACAAAGTAGAGTGCAGTTGCAATGTCCCTCAGATCATGTGTGCCCCTTGCTCTCACATGATCACGGCCTGCAGGGTCTACGGATATGACTTCGAGGGTCTGCCATATATGTCACCCTTGTACCTCTGTTCGAACACCCTTAGTATTTGGGAGAGGAGCTTCAAGCCGTACCTTGACCCGACATAGTGGACACCTTATCATGGTTATGACTACGTGTCGAATGCAGACCTAATGAAGGTAGGTAAGGGTAGGAGGAAGAAGAAGTGACTCAAGGAGGACATGTACGCTATGAGAGGATACGGTGAGGACATGTACGGAGGGGGAGACTTCAACGAGACCCATGGCAGGAATCTTTGCTCCGTTTGTAAAGAACCTGGTCACAAGGCTAGCAGGCATAGAAGATGAGGGCAGTAGGTCCATACATAGAACTTGTTTTTCCCTAGTAAAGTTGATTCATATGTTTGTTAATGCTTTCAATATGTATATGTTCTTTGATATTTTTTCCATGTTGCATAGCATGTAAGTGAAATTTTACAATGGTACTTAATGTATTATTCATATTGTTTGTTCTAACCCTTTGTTTGTCAATTTCAACTAGGATGGCCCATCCCACGCAGCATCCGCTGTACCCCTTCTTGAGGTAGAGTACGATGACGAGCACTGAGCTCACGTGTTGATCGACACCGACGCAGAGGTGTCCTTGCCTCCGTTGAGACCACGCACGCACAACAGGGCGTATCAGTGGGACGGGCATTATGCGTCGTACATACGGCATGCTGGCTTCCTCGAGCTTGTCCGCATTGTCAACTACGGTCTTTCGTCTCTTGACCCCGCACTTCTCACTACAGCTGTAGACAGGTGCGAGTCCCTTCATTCTCTATAAACATTCTTATAACGAAATTGAGGTAACTGACATTCGTTCTATTTTTGTAATGCAACCTCATAGGTGGAGGCCTGAGACCCACACGTTCCACCTACCTTGCGGCGAGATGACCATCACCATGCAAGACGTGAAGGCTATCTTTGGCCTTCGGTTTGGGGGACTTTCAGTGACAGGTATAGTTGACAACGATCACTGGAGAGAGCTGGTGGCTCAGTTCTATGGCTTTCTTCCATTGAACGACGAGGATTCAAAAAAACTAAGTAAGCAATTCAACCCTATTTAATACTTGCGTTGCTTTCCTGAATCCATCACGTCTCATTGTCTTTGGTGAATTTCAGGAAAACTTTCGGTGTTTCATTGTTGTGGATCACAGAGCGCATGTGTAGAAGCAACGATCCATTGTGTCTGGATGTCTCGATTGAAACACATCGGCCGGACGATCACAATCACAGTTAGGGACAGGGAGGTCAGGAGGGACGGGGACATCTTTGCTAGACGCGTCGGGGTACAATTTTCTAGGGCGACCCCGTTTTCGCTACAACTGCTCCGATACATATCTTGCATCTAATAAAACGGTTGTAATTTAACATCAATCAAAACATCACAAATTAATGTAAAGGAGAACCATTTGCATTAGAACTAAAATAATACCTCACACTAAACATAGTAACATGCTTCTAACTAACTAATTAACCTTAACAATGACAAAATCAAACTAATATTTTTCTCCAAACCCTAGCGTAAATATACTTATCCTCCAAACCCTAGCTACCATTCATAATCTTTGGATCCACCGTTCAAACGACAAATAAGAGCATCGTTACCGTGACCGAGGCCGAAGAGAAGCTTGGGGAAGGGAGGGAGGGAGACGGGCAGGGAGGGCCGGGCGGCGGCAAACTTATGTGAGGCGGGAGGGGGTGGCGCGGGCGCCCTCACCTCTGTTCGATGTAAGGCAGAGAGAGGGAGGGATGTTCGAGGCGCGACATTAAGTCGGCCCTACCGCGCTGTGGGCGATGGCGCGGCAAGATGTGTGGTGCGGCAGCGCCTGTCACGTTAGCCGGTCAGGCCCGTGCCCCTACCACGTCATCGTCGATGCCGCGCCATCATATATGGCGCGGCAGCGTTGTTTGGTCACGCCGTGGCAATAGGTGCGGCCAAAAGTGTTAGATTTAAAAATAAAAAATACAGTGTTAAATTTAAAAATAGTTTTAAAAAATGTTAAAAAAAAACCGCACACGACAGATGACGGCCGGCCATGGACCAAGGTAAAAGCTAAAAGTGATTGGCATTTGCAGGACGGCCGTTTGACGAGGCGATGCGAGTGGGAGCAGGTTGGCTGCTTTTTTGATTGACATTTTTGGCTGCTCAATACCGATGCCTGGGTCCTGTGGCGGACTTTCTGTTTGGACGTAGGTTGGCGTCCGCTGTAATCCCGGCCGCGCGTTTCCCGCAAATACCAGCGTACGGACCACACACAGGTCTTTGTTGCCATGAAAATGGTAGAACTATCGTACAGCATGAATCCAACCATGATGCCCCAACAAGAATCGAGCAGTCCCACAGCTCGCGTGGTACTTTACACACACGTTAACAGCTATCGTTTGGTGCACAATCGTCAAAACTAGAGCTTATATTCCTCGAAAAACAAAACTAGTGCTTACAGTATAGTATAAGATTTTCGATTATACATATATAATATCCAATGGCCATACTCCAGTCTCCATCGCATGAATGAACAGGGACGACAAAGGCACCGAGCACTCGTGCACTAGAAATAATGGAAATCCAAACAAGGTGCACATTTTAACGCTAGAATTATGAATTGAACTAGATATATATACTGACCCAATGTAACGAGCCAAGGGTAATGCTCAGACGCGGGCTTCTGGACCGATGGACGCCCCATCCCGAGAAAACGCGCGCTCCATTCCTTTGCGTGCTGCCGCCGCTATCTCCACCTGCGCTCTGCGTCGTCGCTGCCGCCCTACCCGGCGCCCACCCCACCCTTTGTGCCACGGCTGTCGTCCCCACACCCGCCCTCTACATTGCCACCGCGTCCACACACACTCTCTGCGCCACCGCTGCCGCGTGAAAGGATCAAGATGTCCAGGAGAGGATGAATTGGACAAATTCTAAAATTCTTTGCAATAATTAAACTCTACGATTAGCCCACTTCACCCCTTGTACCTAGAAAGTGTTTCTATTGTTCTACCGCACAAAAAGTTTAGCAACCTATGTTCCAATCCTACTCTAGCATGACAATTCTATGGATGTAAAGACAAGAATTGAATTGCTCAAAGTAAATGTGTCGGGTTCATAAACCCGGGGTCCCTCGTGGACTGGCTTCCCAACGAAGGCTCGGTCCAAGCAGACAACGCACAACTCATGGGCCGGCCAAAGTATCTGGACAACAGGCCAGAAGGGCGATCCAATCACCGACCGGAAGGTCTGGCCGAGGAGGAGCGCCGCCTGTTTTCCTACTCTGGCCCACCTCTCCGACCGGAGCGCTCACTTCGGTCTCTAGCTCACCTCCGGACGGCCTCTCTGACCGGAAGGCCTGGCCAAAGCACTACTTCCGACTCTGACCCCACGTCTCTGACCGGGGTACGCAAAAACCCTGCTCACTACTCTTCTCCGACCGGCGCAACCAGAGCCGACTAGGACCAACCGACCGGGGACGCTCGCTCGGAAAGGACTAGGCAACGAACGGAGAAAGCAAAGCAAGGCGCACAAGTCAAACCACGATACCAAGGACCGTACCCTGTACACCTGCAGAAATAATACTCTACAACCTCCCTAACACAAACAGTGTTGTAGGTGCCGACATTTTCCCTATAGTATTGTGGGCGCCATTAACTCCCATATGGTAAGGCTCCCCCCACATGCCTCTGAGCATCGACAGTGTTGTGGGCGCCGACATTGACCGTACCGAGTGAACATGGTGAAACCCCTCACATGCCTCTAGGCATCAACAGTATAGCAGGTACCGACATCTGTCATACCCGAACAAAACGACGGAACCTCCCACGCGTGTCCGACATCCAACAGTGTTGTGGGCGCCTACCATCATCCTATACCTGTCGGCTGGGCAACAAGGCTTAGAAGCATATGTACTCTCTCCCTCGCACTTGTAAGGCCATCCCCTTCATCTATAAAAGGGGGTGCGCTCTCTCAAAACATTCAAGTGATTCCAGATTCATTAGATCGATCAAGTTCACTCGTTCTCAACCATAAAACCGCTAGGTTCGAACCTCAAGCACACGCTTGAACACTTAGCTCATAGCGGAGGTCCTATCGCTCTCGGCCCTTCTGACCGGAGCCCAACCGGACCTCTTGTACCCCCTATCTTTCTCCTTCTCGTTTATAACCCCACAGCAAACTTCGAGCACCTGGGCTCAGGAATAAAGTCACCGACCGACTTAAACTGGACATAGGGCACGTTGTCGGAACTAGTATAAACTCTGTGTCATTGAGTGCTAGGCCACCTCCGATCACAACGTACGGCAAAACTACAAATATTTACTTGTTGGTCACTTTCTGCATCGACAGTTGGCGCCGTCCGTGGGGAAGACGTTGTACGTTCAACACTTTTTGGTCATCAGATGGCCCACTTTTCTGCCACCGTTGCCGTGGCGGACTCAGGCAATACGACTCGCTTCGGCTCACTGGAGTTCCCCGCACTCCCACCGGTTGGGATGTGGGTTCCACCCATCTTTGAGCTGTCCCAGGCCTTCCTCTTCGGAAGCCTGGACTTCGTCGTCGACCGGCTCGGCACACTATGCCTCCGCGAGGAGACTCTCATTCCGGCACCCATCAAAGGGGCGCCCTCCATCGGCTCTGGGACGCACGACAACTTCAACGATGAGGCACATGTGCTTCATTCCGAGCAAACTCTTTGCTCAAACCTCGCTGTAAGTAATGCACATGTTGTTATCTACTTACTATTCTCTATCTTCCGCCGATTATCCGGAGGGACCCCGTTGTCCCCACCACGACCGCCGCACGACTGGTTCCCCTACGGCCTCGCGTCTCCCGCGGACGCGTATGCCCGGGGGCTCCAAAGGATGCCGACGCCACCCCCTCTCACATCTGAATTCGTGGGGATGGCAAGCTATGCTCTCACCTATTTCCTCGACCTCATGGATGACGATGTTGAGAGTGATGGCTCCAGCATCGGTGACGTGGCACCTAGCCACCGTCCGTCCTAAGAGTGCGCTATGGTGGACGCTCCGGGACAGCCACCGGTGGTAACAGAGTCCTTGCAGACTCATGCCTCTCCGGACCCTTGTGCGGAGACCCTCGAGCTCGCACAGGAACACGGCGAGGAACTATGACAACAGTGGCTGCACCTGCCACTGACTGCGCCAGCGCGCTCGGCGCACCACGCTACGCCCCATGCGCATAACCTGGCGAGCGGCACCCAGGGTCGCACCTGTCGGGTCCAGCGCAACACCATGAAGAGGGGGAATGATCCCCCATAGTTCGCTTAGGCCAATCAGAACATCGCCGCTGTGGCAATGCTTCTACGTGCCTTCCCAAGCCGAATGACCCTCAGGAATAGGCGATCCACTAAAACCTCTGGGCACTAGTGGAGACCACCGTTGTTCAACAGGCAGAGAGCTCCGTATTGTGATATCGACTCACAACCTCTCCCCCCACTAGGGGAATGGGGACACAGCAGACGAGTCGCTCCTCCCTCTCACCGCTACAACCGCCGAGCATGGCACAAGAGGTCGCACCTGCGCCTCGTCTTGACTTGACGACCGCTCTGCACCGACCGCCTATCTACGCGCGGCTCAGGCCAAACCAAGATGCATGCAGCAGCGACCGGAGTCCTAGCCCTGATGCCCCGGGACCACGGACCTTTGTTCAACACCTCCAGCGAGCGCCGCTCCTGCCACACTCCAACGGAGGCTGAGGCAAAGGCAAGGCCAAGCGCTAGTTTTAGGACGAGGGCCCCTCCACGCAGAGGGGGAAAAAGAACAGAAAAGATCGCCGCCTATCGGCCAACTCTGCATTGGTCGCCACGGCTGATCACATGGGCGAGCAGCCCCAGTAGGACCTTCCGAGACACTTCCATGAGCTCATGGAGAGCCCGTACACCAACCACGCCTACCCCGTCAAACACCTCTACAAGGACTACGAGCTCCTCAAGCGCCTTCTACGACAGGCCGGCGGACCAAAGGTAGAAAAAGGCGAAGGAGCAGCGCCCAAGAAAGGGGGCGAAGCAGACAAGGATCCAGACGACTGAAGGTTGAAGTGATCTGACCAGACTGTTGGGTTATGAGGATGCTACGCTAGCCGGAAAACAAAAATTCGACCTCATAAACTAGGATCTACTGCTAGTTATCGATCACGGGATTACCACTAGACACGTAGATGCAGTGGAAGCGACTCGATGTAGTCGAACGCGTCATAGCAGTGCCGTGCAGTTGCAAGGTCATTCATACGTCCATCCCCTTCATGCGGTTCGTCCTTGTGCTCCAGATGCAGCACCTCCGAGGTATCCGCACGTACAGGAAGGAAGCGTCGCGCCTCTGGACTGCTAGGTCCACGAGGAGCAGTAGGCGCGGGCGTAGGATGGGCAGCGGCGGCTGCCAAAAAGGCATGGGATACCTAGCCCCGTTGCCCACCCCACTTATTTATAGGCGTCCCTAATGAGCTCCCGAGTTGGAGGCCCATTAGTAACCCTAAGCCTTGTCTAACTCGGATCCAATCCAAATTAGGCTTCCAGCCCCTTAAGCGTGTGACCCTATGGGTTCATGCACACATAGACATGGCCCAAGTACTCCTACTCGGCCATTAGTTGATAGCGGCCTCTAACAAGGCATGTCAACTCCTATGTGTACGCAAAGATCATATCAGACGAACCACCACAAAACCCCTTACTTGTTATTCCCTTGCCTCACGATATTTGGTCCAACTCATAGGTTAACACTTAACCCAATCACGACCATGCATTTCTTGATCTAATCATTAGAGTGATCCAGTGATATCTCTCTCATATATAGAGAGGGGCAAATTCCATCTTGATTGTCTATGTCTCATAGCATGTTTCCCGACAAACCTGAAAACCACCTTTATAACTACCCTGTTACGGAGTAGCGTTTGATAGTCCCTGAGTAGGTCATTTCATATCTTGAATACATACATCAATCTCAGGTCTAAGGACATAACGTACATGACATGAATAGAGATAATAATAACTTCTCACGTTGGGTCAGTGCAGCCCCATGTCATACATATGCCCACATTATAGTTTGACATCTCCATGTCTATGACTTGTGAAACATAGTCATCAACTAATAATGTGCTGATCCATTATTCATGTGTGTCCTCATATGAACTCTGACCAGGGACAACATTAGAATAACCATACAAGTAAAAGAGTTTCACAAACAATTCACATAATTGCTAATCGATACAGGTTGTCTTTAATGGAAATTCAATGAACTCATAATATATCATGGATACAAGGCAATATAATCATCTCTATGATTATCTCTAGGGCATACTCCCAACAATCTCCCACTTGCACTAGAGTTAATCTCGAAGATATCTAATACCCATAGCTCTCATGTGCGCCTCATGCTTAGGCTATGGAAGAGCCTTTGTCAAAGGATCTGCAACATTCAAATCTGTGTGTATCTTGCACATCTTGATCTCATCTTGTCTAACGAACTCTCGAATGAGGTAAAATTTCCACAGTACATGTTTGTTCTTTTGGTGATTCCTTGGCTCCTTAGCCTACGCAATTGCCCCATTGTTGTCACAATGTAGATTCAATGGGCTGGACGCATTCGGAAACACACCAAGTTCAATGAGGAACCTCCTCTTCCAAACACCTTCCTTCGCAGCTCTAGAAACTACAATGTACTCAGCCTCTGCTATAGAATCGGTCACCGTCTCCTGCTTGGAACTTTTCCAACTTACAGCACCACCATTTATTGTGAACACAAAACCTGATTGAGAATGTGAATCATCCGTGTCAGTTTGGAAGCTAGCATCGGTGTAACCATTTACAATGAGCTCCTCCTCACCTCCATAGATTAGGAACACATCTTTAGTCCTTCTCAAGTACTTAAGAATGTTTTTAACAAGTGTCTAGTGACTCTCTCCTGGATCATCTTGGTACCTGTTTGCAACACTTAGAGCATATGAGATATCTGGGCGAGTACATATCATGGCGTACATGATGGAATCAACTACCGAGGCGTATGAAACCTTACTCATGCGCTTCTGCTCATCAGCTGTCGAAGGACACTGTTTATCGCTAAAGCGCATACCATGTGACATAGGCAAGAACCCTTTCTTGGACTGTTCCATGTTGAATCGTTTCAACACCTTGTCAATGTACGTATCTTGGCTTAATCCTATAAGCCTCTTCAATCTATCTCTATAGATCTTGATGCCCAAAATGTATGCTGCTTCTCCTAAATCCTTCATAGAAAAATTATTATTCAGTGAAATCTTTACGGATTACAACATAGGAATGTCATTCCTAATCAATAATATGTCATCCACATACAAGATCAGAAATACAACAGCGCTCCCACTTTTCTTCTTGTAAACACAAGGTTCTTCTTCATTCTGACAGAAGCCAAACCCTTTGACCACTTCATCAAAACGAATGTTCCAACTCCGAGATGCTTGCTTTAACCCATAAATGGATTTCTGAAGCTTGCAAAATTTTCTAACATTGTTTGGATCAACAAAACCTTTGGGCTGTATCATATACACGTCCTCATCCAAATTTCCATTTAGAAAGGTTGTTTTAACATCCATCTGCCATATCTCATAATCGAAATAAGCAGCTATTGCTAGAATGATCTGGATAGATTTAAGCATCGCTACCGGCGAGAAAGTCTCATCGTAGTCAATTCCTTGAACTTGCCGAAAACCCTTTGCAACAAGTCGAGCTTTATAGATGTGAACGTTTCCATCCATATCCTTTTTCTTTTTATAGATCTATTTGCACTCTATGGGTCTAACCCCATCAGGCGGGTCAACCAAGTTCCAAACTTGATTGTTTCTCATGGAATCTATCTCGGATCTCATGTCACTTTGCCATTTCTTGGAATCTAGGTCCATCATTGCTTCCGCATAAGTCGTGGGTTCGTCATCGTCTAACAATAACAAATCCCCACGCAACTCATAGATTCTTGCTGACCTTTGTGGTTGTGGCAGTGTTTCTATTGCCACGGATATCTCAACTTGTTCTGCTACATTAGCATCACTCGTAGAGTCCTTCCCAACTGGCTCATCTTGAACTTCTTCAAGATACACCTTCTGTCCACTTTTCTCTCTTTTGAGAAACTCTTTCTCTAAGAAAACACCGTTCCGAGCAACAAACACTTTGCCCTCTGATCGGTTATAGAAGTAATACCCTAAAGTTTCCTTCGGATATCCCACGAAAAAACATTTGTCTGATTTGGGTGTTAGTTTATCTGTCATAAGTCATTTGACATAAACTTCACAACCCCAAATTTTTAGAAAAGACAAACTAGGACTCTTACCAGTCCACATCTCATGTGGTGTCTTAACTACTGACTTAGATGGTACCCTATTCAATGTGAAAGCGGCTGTTTCTATAGCATATCCCCAAAATGATAATGGTAGGTCTGACTGGCTCATCATAGACCAAACCATGTCCAACAAAGTCTAATTATGTCGCTCGGACACGCCATTTCTCTGAGGCGTTCCAGGTGGCGTAAGCTGTGGAACAATTCCGCAACTCTTTAGATGATTGCTAAACTCGTGGCTCAAATATTCGCCTCCACGATCAGATCGCAAAGCCTTAATTTTCTTGCCACGTTGATTCTCTACTTCACTCTGAAACTCCTTGAACTTTTCAAATGTCTCAGACTTATGTCTCATTAAGTAGACATAGCCATATCTACTAAAGTCATCAATGAAGGTTATGAAGTATTGGAATCCACCTCTTGCTGTCGTACTCATTGGTCCGCACACATCAGTATGTATGAGTTTCAGCAAGTCTGCCGCCCTCTCAGGAAAACCTATGAAAGGTGTCTTGGTCATCTTGCCCAGCAGGCAAGCCTCACATGTCTCATATGATTCAAAATCAAACGAAGTTAAAAGTCCATCAGAATGGAGCCTCTTCATACGATTCTCACTTATATGACCTAAACGACAATGCCACATATAGGTAGAACTTATCTCATTAAGTCGAGGCGTTTTAGCACTTTTATAGACAGGAGCATCTTTAAGATTTAAAATAAATAACCCATTCACAATGGATGCAGAAGCCACAAACATGCCATTTTTAGAGATCACACAACCATTGTCTTTACTCGCAAATGAATAACCATCCTTCATCAAACATGAAGGTGATACAATGTTTTGACTTAAACTAGGAACAAAATAACAATTATTCAACTCTATAATAAATCCTGACGGGAGGTGGAGTTGCATCGTCCCGACGTTCAACGCAGCAATTCTTGCATTATTGCCCACGCGGAAATCAACTTCTCCCTTTTCCATGTTTCTACTTCTTATCATTCCCTGCATCGTATTGCAACTATAAGCAACCGATCTGGTATCAAATACCCAAGAATTAATATAAGAATTAGCAAGGAAAATATCCGTAACATAAACAACAAGTGTACAAGCTGCGGGAGTACCTTTACTGCCGCGATCCTTTATGGATTCCAGGTACAGCTTGCAGTTCCTCTTCCAGTGACCTTTCCCATGATGATGAAAGTACTCAGCATTAGCAGTTGGTCCAGCCTTGGGCATAGGTGGGTTTGGCTTAGAGATCTCATCTTTAGCCTTGCCCTTTTTCTTCTTCCAAGAATTGCCCTTCTTCTTAAACTTAGGCTTGTTTTGGACCGCCATCACATGGCTACTGCCAGCACCTTTCTTGATGTCAGCCTCTGCTATTTTAAGCATGCCACATAATTCATTCAAGCCCTTCTCCACCCCATGCATATGGTAGTTCACGACGAAATTTCCATAGCTGGGCGGAAGAGACACGAGAATAAAACCAGTAACTAATTCAGGGCCAACTGGGAAGCCCAGCTTCTCCAACCTCTGAGTGTAACCAACCATTTTGATCACATGTGGCCCAACTGTTGCGCCCTCTACTAGCTTGGTTTCAGCAAAAGCCTTTGAGACATTGAACCTTTCAGTCCTGGCTTAAGTCTGGAACATATTATTGAGCGCCACGATCATATCATGCGCTGCATGGTTATTGTCAAACTGCAACTGCAGATCTGGTTCCATACAAGCAAG
Source organism: Miscanthus floridulus (assembly GCF_019320115.1). Taxonomy (NCBI): domain Eukaryota; kingdom Viridiplantae; phylum Streptophyta; class Magnoliopsida; order Poales; family Poaceae; genus Miscanthus; species Miscanthus floridulus. Next base: position 22,983,467 of record NC_089597.1, read on the forward strand.
CATAAGGCAACTCACTTCAAGATCAGCATCACATGCTTTTTTGTAAGCGTTTTTCTCTACAGCAGGTGCATTATCAGCAGGCTCATCTGGTAATGGGGTGTCTAGAATTTCTTCCTTTTTCTCAGCCTTGAGAACAATTCTTAGGTTGTGGATCCAATCCGCATAGTTTGTTCCATTCAACTTATCTTTCTCAAGAATTGAACGCAAAGTAAATGGTTGATTGCTAGGCGCCATTTATCTACAACAAAAGTAATGCAAAATACTAAGACAATGTATCCAAGACAGAGTAAACAATATTAAACCTTTAATATAATCTACTCCCACTAAAATCAATATCCCTCTATTGAAACTTAGTGATTCAAGACCCACAACTAACAAGTCTACTAGTGAGCTTTAGCATCACCGCTAGAAGACATGGTAGATTGGTAAGCAACTCTTTGCTAATCATATCACATATGACTCTTGTTGTTGGGTAGCAACTCTATGCTTTGGTGCCCAACTACTCATGCTCCAAGGTCCCTAACCGTTAGGATGACCTTGTCCAAGTAACCAACCCTTCTGCTGTAAGTATCCGATACGAACCTGTCTAGTCAAGGAAAACCAGTGGCACCCTAATTTCATAGACCCACCACCTATTGTACAAGACACATGACAGTGCAAGGTTTGGGGAAGCATTTTAACTTAAACATTGCCGAGGGATAGTTCAACTTCACCATCACATGTAGACAAAAACATTATCGCACGTGAAAGTAGAACATAGTAAGAACGACATTAACACAGATATGACATGGTATAGCCCAATGTTCCTCTAGGGATCTCCGTCTCCATCGAACTGTTCCTCATGATGATCTCCATCTCCATGATCCATGTATGCCATCCTTCAATGATGAGTCCACCAAGACTAGCTATCACTAACACAAGACAGTGAAGAAAATTACATAGTCGCGGATAGGATCATCACAGTTTGTCACGCAGGCCATTACATCAAATTGACAATATCTTTGTGGCTCTAGCCATATTGTCATACTCACGACATGCAAGCCATGAATTAATTACATACATGCATCACATACACATAAGGGCTATACCAGTCACAAATTCCTGCAAAACAGAGTTAACCGATTCCGACGTCTAATCTTAAAACGCCGAAAACACCATCTTCCCGACCATTTTTCGCAAATCTTATTTCAGCGAAATCGCCAAAGGGGGTGAGAATCAGATGTAAATTTTTTTCTCTATAATTTTCATATAGAGTTCGTCTCAATTCGAGGTCGTATGCAAAAGTTATGGCTGTTTTACCGAACAACACTTTTCTTGCACCCCGGTGCCCGGCAGTAGATCCAATCTATCACCGTTGCGCATCACATGCGCTCGGCACTTGACCTAGGTTCAATTCGATCAATCTAATTGATCTCCATCTTGCCATGACTGGATTTACATGTATCACTTAACTCGGATGGCGGAATTTCGACCGGTACGAGTAAATCGTTATAAGACCAACACGGTAAAATCACGAACTATGATCAGAGACTCATCTACAACCACGCATATCTCCATACGCACTCATCCGAACCAATAACAATGCAGTAAATGGCTCTGATACCACTATTGGGTTATGAGGATGCTACACTAGCCAGAAAACAAAAATTTGACCTCATAAACCAGGATCTACTGCTAGTTATCGATCACAGGATTACGACTAGACGCGCAGATGCAGTGGAAGCGACTTGATGTAGTCGAACGCGTCGTAGCAGTGCCGTGCAGTTGCAAGGTCGTCCGTACATCTGTCCCCTTTGTGTGGTTCATCCTTGTGCTCCAGATGCAGCACCTCCGAGGTATCCACACGTATAGGAAGGAAGCGTCGCGCCTCTGGACTGCTAGGTCCGTGAGGAGCAGTAGGCGCGGGCGTAGGATGGGCGGCGGTGGCCGCCAAAAAGGTGTGGGATACCTAGCCCCGTTGCCCACCCCACTTATTTATAGGCGTCCCTAATGAGCTCCCGAGTTGGAGGCCCATTAGTAACCCTAAGCCTTGTCTAACTCGGATCCAATCCGAATTAGGCTTCCAGCCCCTTAAGCGTGCGACACTATGGGTTCACGCACACATAGACATGGCCCGAGTACTCCTACTCGGCCATTAGTTGATAGCGGCCTCTAGCAAGGCATGTCAACTCCTATGTGTATGCAAAGATAATATCAGATGAACCACCACAAAACCACATACTTGTTATTCCCTTGCCTCATGATATTTGGTCCAACTCATAGGTTAACACTTAACCCAAGCACGGCCATGCATTTCTTGATCTAATCATTAGAATGATCTAGTGATATCTCTCTCATATATAGAGAGGGGCAAATTCCATCTTGATTGTCTATGTCTCATAGCATGTTTCCCGACAAACCCGAAAACCACCTTTATAACTACCCTGTTACGGAGTAGCGTTTGATAGTCCCTGAGTAGGTCGTTTCACATCTTGAATACATACAACAATCTCAGGTCTAAGGACATAACGTACATGACGTGAATAGAGATAATAATAACATCTCACGTTGAGTCAGTCCAGCCCCATGTCATACATGTGCCCACATTATTAGTTTGACATCTCCATGTCTATGACTTGTGAAACATAGTCATCAACTAATAATGTGCTGATCCATTATTCATGTGTGTCCTCACACGAACTCTGACCAGGGACAACATTAGAATAACCATACAAGTAAAAGAGTTTCACAAACAATTCACATAATTGCTAATCGATACAGGTTGTCTTTAATGGAAATTCAATGAACTCATAATATATCATGGATACAAGGCAATATAATCATCTCTATGATTATCTCTAGGGCGTACTCCCAACACAGACGTCTACCGACTGAAGGACGACAACGTCGACAGCCTCACCAAATGCTTGGAACAGCTATGTCGTTTTTTTCTTCCCCTAAATTTCAGTCGTACCATTGTTTACTTAGCGTTTGCTCCAATAAGAGCACCCCGACCCAAACACTTTTGGTCCCAGGTCACTCGGGGGCTCCACGAGGGTACACTGCTACCTCTCTTTTTCGTTTACTATCGTATGGTGAAACTCCTTCTTACCCAAACAAACGGGTGTTCGTTCCTTTAATTTGTCTTACGTAGCTTTGCTTTAAAACATTCTGACTGATCGCACCCTGCCTTTTCTGCAGTTGCAAGCAGCTAAGCCTCGCGGGCCATGACCTAGTCTCCCAAGGTTGCAGCCTACGGGACGAACGAGCAAATAAGAGAAAGAAAGAATAAAAAACAAAATTATGCTAAGGGAAAACTAAGGAACAAAAGGGACAAGCTTCCCCAAACGGAGTGACTCCATCACAAAAAACAAAACCGACTGTAGTCATTAAGTACACAAGAACATTTACACGGGGCTCCCCCACGAACTTAATCTTTTTACATCTACTAAACTTCTTATACTTTACAAACTATTTGGGCGGCTCAGTGGCATCTGTTGTCGGTATGACCGGTGAGGGCGCAGACTGCTCACTCCCCAGTGGGACGACATCTGGCTCAGTCGGAGCCAGGGCAACATCCACCTCCGACCCAGGCTCCGTGCCATCCACAAGCTGGGCGACATCCCCCCGACTTATGCTTCTGGCCATGTCTTCACAGCAGACGTCCATCACCCACTACGTAGAGACTTGCTCTGCCACCAACCTTGCGTGCGGCAGCAAGCTTTCCCTGAGCGTTTGGATGTCCTCCATGCTCAAGCCGTTAGCATACCCACTGCAGATAGTGGCGAAGTCCAGGTTCGGGTGGTACGTCGCCACCGAGGTCAACACCACCGACGCTCCGTAGAACAGCCCACTTGTGATAAGGTCCTAGACCGCATTTGGGACCTCCGCCAGCTGGACGACGGGCGCGCTAGTACTTGGCGCTGACCCGAAGACCTCCGAGACGACAAGCTAGGCAATATTGCGGATCTGGTCAAGGTCCCCCTCGAGAGCACCTCGCTCTTCATGGGACTTGGCCAGCTCCTCTGCATTCTGATCAAAAGTCGCCTTGACCATCTCCAGGTCCTGTTCCAATGACTTCTCCTTTCCGCCCAGCTCTAGAAGAAGGGCAATAAGCTTAGAAACAGGCTGAGGGAAGAAACCAACGCGACGAAAAAACAAAAAAAGGTACGTACCGAGGCAGAGGTTCTCAAGGTTGGAGAATTCCTTTGCCTGCTAGGCCACCTGCTCGCTCAGCCGGGCGGTCACCTCCTCTGTCTCGATCACCCGGCCCCAAAGCGCGAGCTCTTCCTGGCCTGTCTCCGACCAGGCCTTTCGCTCTGATTCCAGGGCCTTTCACGCCGACTCCAGGGAGCTCCGCTTCGACACCAAGGCACTCTACTCCAACTCAAGGGTCTCCAGGGATTTTTGGAGCGCCACCTCGATGTCCGCTAGGGATTTTCGCAACCCCGCCTTAGTCTCCACCTGGCAGGCCTTCGCCGCCGTAAGCCCCGCTCGGCGGTGGTCGCCCGCTCCACTGCACGCTGCTCCTCCACCCGCACCATGGTCACCTTAGCCGCCTAGTCCTGGGACTCATGGTGGGTGGACTCTAGCTGATGCTCAAGCTCAGCCACATGGGCATGCTCCATCCAGAGGAAGCAAGAATTGCGGGATGACATCTCCTTCAGACCCTACGAAAAGCAAGCATGCTGAGGCAACCAACAAGATATTCAGAGGTCAAGGACAAATACAAGAAACTCACCTCTGCGATGAGCTGTAGGTCGACTTGGACTAACTGTTGGGTGGACTTAACCCGCTCCTAGGCGTCCTCGAGCTTTGAGGATAGGTTGGTGAGTTCAGACACCATGGCAAGTCCTTTCCCCCCAAGGATGTCCTAGAGCTGACACTCTTGGGAATCCCGAAGGATGAACCACACCTTTTCCTGTTCCTTAGGGCAGGGCCACTCTAGGTCACCCTCTGACAGCCCGCTAGAGAGCCCAGCTTCTGACCGAACCACCACCAGCTCCTGCGATGATGCTGGCAGCTCCGCCACAACATTCGCTTCATTGTCGGATGGGATATCCACCACCTCGGTTGCGTGGGCTGCTGACGGGCGTTCTAACTCCGTCCCGGCCATGTCTTCCCCCGACGCCTTTAGCTCTGACCGTGAGGGTGAGCTGTGCAGCCCTTCGCTCAGCGTGGCAGGGGTCTCGGTCTCCTTCTCCTCTTCTATCGCGGCTAGGGGAGGAGGGGCCGCAAGGGACACCACTGGAGAAGCCTCCGCTGTCGCCATTGGGATCACCGCTGCTACCGCTATGCTAACAACCGACCTAGGGAGCACCACCCCCAGAAGGGAAGGGTTTACCACCACCATCCTGTTCCCCCCGCCACTCACCGCGGCATGCTGCAGGGTGGTCCTCCAAGCCTCCTGCATAGGAGTTGGGGCGATACTCAACCCCGTGATCGCCCGGCCACTGACGAAGAGTACGGGTCAGTCACACTCCAAAAAAGACTCAACAAACAAGATCCAAAAGCAACAAAGGAAAACATACCAGGAGGTAAGCGGCACTACTCTGAAGCCAAGACCCGGCATCGATGGGCCCACAGGGCGAGGACCGCTCCTAGGCTATGACCTGCGCCCCCTCACTTCAGCCGGGGGTGGAGTCATCCTGACTGGCTCCTGCCTGGCCTATGGGTCACCATGACCTTCGACTCGGGACGCGCTGACCGGAGTAGCAGACGGGGCATCCACCCACTACAAGTCATGTGCTGGCACCGGTCCCGACGATGCGCGAGTGCAAGCCCGCTCCTCTGACCGCCTGGCTTGCTCGGTCATGCCAGCGGCAGGCGGGGACGAGAACGACAATGCCACCGAGGGGCATGGTGACCGCGCTCGCTTCACCTCTCGTTCGCCGGTGGTGTCCGCACTCGCCGCACGCTTCCTCAGCACGAGAACCTCGGTGCGCCTCTTCGCCTCCTGCTCATCACCAGCGGACATTGCCATAGGGTCGCGACGCTCCGCTGAGGTCAAAATGACCTCTAGACTTTCCTCCTCCTCAAAGAAAACCATGTCATCCACGTCTGTGAGATCCTCCGACTCAAGCTCGGACTCGACGTCACTCTTATTTTCCCTAGCCTTCACACATTGGGCTATCTCCTTCTCCTTCTTGTACTTCCGATGAGCTACCTCGGCTTTCTTTTTCTTCCTGGCATCTGCTGCCTCCTTCTGGGTGGGTTGCCGAGCTATGCCCTTTGGCCCCTTCGGAAGGTGCGGCCGGGACCTGTAAGCATCAAGCCCCTACGCAACAGGCAGCTCAAGATAAAAAAGCAGGAAAGCAAAGGGGAAAAGAACACAAAGTAAAGAAAGAGTAGCAAACCAATTTGGACACCACCGAGGCATTGAGAGGTATGGATTTTCCCTCGACCTACTCCTTGGGCTTCAGCTGTAGCACCCAATCAAGGTGAGTCTAGACCTCGTCATCCGGTAGCTCTCCGGTGACGCATGATTAGGGTCCGATGCACCGCTGTACCTCCACATCGTCCGTGCCCTCTCCGCCAATGGAGCAACCCGACGGCGGTAGAGGGTGTGGAACACCCGCATCCTATCAAGGCCGTGCCGCATGAGCTTCTAGAGCTCCACCTCGATGATCTCCACCTTTTTCTTCTCCCGACAAGAACAGCCCCACGACCAACTATCCCGCTTCTCCAGCCTCCCACCGGTGAATGCCGTGAATGGTGCCTCCACCGGATTCCTGATATAAAACCACTCCCCATGCCACCCCCAGTTGGAGTCGCAGGGGATGTACACGGGATACGAGCCTCCCACGCTCGGTTTCCTCTGTAGGGCAAAACCCCCCACCGGCGTGACCTCGGGCAGATTCCCCACCGGCAAAGCTCGCCTAGAGAATAGCCACCGAAAGAAGTCCACGTGTGGCTCCATCCCAAGGAAGGCCTCATAGATGGTGATGAAGCCAGCGATGTGCAGCACCCCCATCAGATTGAGGTGCTTAGGTCCAGACCCCACTCATTGAGGAGTCCGCGTAGGAACCAATGCGTGGGGTATCCCAACCCGCGCTCATGGAAGGCAAGAAAGGAAACCACCTCACCAGGCTGAGGTTGCAGAAACTCTTCTCTCCCGAGAGCCCTCCAGTGCGCCACCTCCTTCGACGGTAGAAACCCCTTCGCGGTGAAGGCCTTCAACACCAACTCCCTCACTATGGACGACCTCCAGTCTGACATCTCGCTCTAGGATCACAAAAAGATTTATGAGTTTCTCTCTTCTCCCTCGCTCTCCCCCTTTTCTTTCTCTTTTCTTTCCTAGAAACCGCCGTGGCTCTCAGGAACACTCTCGGTAAGAAGGAAAGGGAAAGGAGGCGGTAGATGAGGATTAGGCGAAGGAACAGGGCAAAAACCTTCTCCCATCTCCTACTTAAGGAAAAGGGTGCAACAGTTGGGAAAGGCGCGCCGATCAAGAAAGACAAAATGGCAGAGTGAAAAACACTCTCTCTTTCCCATTTAATGCAGATGGGACACACCCTGATCGATGAGACACGCCCTGCCCAATGGAACAACGCCTGATTAGACGGGACATGGCTTGGGCATGGCCCACCACTACCGCACGCCAACCACTACTGCACGACGAGCACAAGAACCAAAGCGCCATAGCATGTAGGCGGCCCTTCGCTTCCCTAGGCGGGACTTGGAAAAACCCAAAACAGGATCTCCACCAGGAGAGACCATCAGGCTTCCTAAAAGTCGATTGTACGGCTCAGGAAAAAACACCAAGGGATAGGTAAGGAGCAAAGGGACACCCCATGTAGGCCATGCTGACTCCATCACAAACGACAAGCACGGGTCCTGGTTAGACATTTCTGACTGGAGCTCTTCAAAACCCCATCACTCGAGTCATCAAGGTAACACTACCGACCCCCGCTATTTCTTTATAAATCATTTCATACATCCATACATGCATTCATTCCATACGCCCATGCCCCCCGGACGATTCAGGCCCTGAACCGCCTAGGGGCTCAGGAACTATGCATTGCACATGCAGCGAAATGCATCACAACGCTCCGTGTTGTGTCACGAAGCGACAGTTGCCTCATTCGACATGAGCAATGACCGACCAGGGTTCGAAGGCTAGCCCACGAAGGGCTCGAGGCCACCCCACGTCAAATAGAGCCAGGGGAGAAAAACATAGATGAGCCCTGTGTGGCCCTCGCCTAGTCTAGAAGATAGGGTCATCTCAACCTTCTCGTTCGATCCTAAGCCTCTATCGAGCCCACAGAATCTCCATCAAGGAGAGGCTATTAGGCCACCTGGGTCGGTCTTCGAAACGACCTAGGCATCTATCGGGTTGCAGGTAAAGGAGCAGTGGAATGTCACAACAGGGCTATGCCGACCCCATCACGAACGATGGACCCGGATTCCACTCGATCATACTCGTTAGCGAACTCACCGAGCGCGTCACTTGAGCCCGAGCGATCAGGACAACCGACAAAACTTAGCCCCTTCGGTTGTGAGAAACCGAGGATGGGGTAACACACACAACTCACACCGACCCCTACTAAGGCCCAATGGGGCTCGGGGGCTCAAGACACAAAGCACCTAGGTCTGCAACCCAAACTTGCCCATCCGGCTATGCTTCGACTGCACTCCAAACGTCTGGGTCTGTGACCTTGAACTTGCCCCATCTGGCTACGCTTTGACTGCACACCAAATACACCTAGGTCTGCGACCCCGAACTCGCCCCATCAGGATCCACAAGCTCTGGCTCACCCGATCCCTAACTAACTATACTAACTGCCTTGGCTGCATAGGCTGCGCCGACGCCAGGATCCCCGACTTTGACTCACCTGATCCCATGATGCGCACCGATGCCAGGATCAGCGAGCTCTGTCTTGTCCGATCAATATACTATTTGCCTCAGCTACACAGGTTGCACCGATGCTAGGATCCACGATTCCGACTTGCCCAATCCGACGGCACGCACCGATGCCAGGATCAGCAAGCTCCATCCCGTCTGTTCCCTATACTAACTGCCTTGGCTGTACAGGCTACGCCGATGCTAGGATCCACTACTCTGACTCGCCTGATCCCACAGTGTGCACTGATGCCAGGATCAGTGAGCTCCGTCTTGTCCGATCCCTATACTAACTTGGTTGCACAGGCTGCGCCGATGCCAGGATCCACAATTCCAACTCGCCCGATCCCACGGCGCGCACCGAAGCCAGGATCAGCGAGCTCCACCTCGCTCGATCCCTATACTAACTGCCTCAACTGCGCAACGACACCTTGGTTGACAATTCCATCTCGATTAAAAACACACGCACACACGCCTGCTAACAAACACCCTAGATGATTCTGCCCAAATCGCCCAGGGGCTACACCCGTGGGTGCGCTCGCGCGCACCCGCTGACAAAACAAAAAACCTCCCCCGCTGGCAACACGAAAAACCCCCTAGACGATTTTGCCCAAACCATCCAGGGGCTCGAGGGCTACACCCATGGGTGCGCTCGCGCGCACCCGCCGTCAAAGACGAAAATTCCCCAGATGATTCTGCCCATATCGCCCGAGGGCTCCTATTGGGTTCATAAACCTAGGGTCCCTCATGGACTGGCTTTCCAATGAAGGCTCAGCCCAAGCAGACAATGAGCAACTTATGGGCCGACCCAAGTATCTAGATAACATGCCAGAAGGGCGATCCAATCACCGATTGGAAGGTCTGGCCAAGGAGGAGCGGCACCTGTTTTCCTACTCCAGCCCACCTCTCCGACCGGAGCGCTCACTTCGGTCCCCAGCCCACCTCTAGGCGGCCTCTCTGACTAAAAGGCCTAGCCAAAGTAGTACTTCTGACTTCAACCCCACATCTCTGATTGGGGTACACAAAAACCCTGCTCACTGCTCTTCTCCGGCCAGCGCAACTAGAGCCGACTGGGATCAACCGACCGGGGACGCCCGCTTGGAAAGGACCAGGGAACGAACGGAGAAAGCAAAGCAAGGCGCACAAGTCAAACCACGATACCAAGGACCATACCCTATACACCTGCAGAAATAGTACTCTGCAACCTCCTTAACACAAACAGTGTTGTAGGCGCCGACATTTTCCCTATAGTATTGTGGGCGCCATTAACTCCCATATGGTAATGCTCCCCCCACATGCCTCTGGGCATCGACAGTGTTGTGGGCGCCGACATTGACCGTACCGAGTGAACATGGTGAAACCCCTCATATGCCTCTAGGCATCAACAGTATAGCAGGTACCGACATCTACCATACCCGAACAAAACGACAGAACCTCCCACGCGTGTCCAACATCCAATAGTGTTGTGGGCGCCTACCATCATCCTGTACCCGCCGGCGTGGGCAACAAGGCTTAGAAGCATACGTACTCTCTCCCTCTCACTTGTAAGGCCATCCCCTTCATCTATAAAAGGGGTGCGCTCTCTGAAAACATTCAAGTTATTCCAGATTCATTAGATCAATCAAGTTTACTAGTTCGCAACCATAGAACCGTCAGGTTCGAACCTCAAGCACACGCTTGAACACTTAGCTCATAGCAGAGCTCCTATCGCTCTCGGCCCTTCCGATCGGAGCCCGACCGGACCTCTTGTACCCCCCATCTTTCTCCTTCTCGTTTGTAACCCCACAGCAAACTTCGAGCACCTAGGCTCAGGAATAAAGTCACCGACCGACTCAAACTGGACGTAGGGCTTGTTGCCTGAACCAGTATAAACCCTGTGTCATTGAGTGCTAGCCCACCTCGAATCACAACGTACGGCAAAACTACAAATATTTACTTGTTGGTCACTTTCTACACCGATAAAATGCTTAAAGTAAAGAGAGAAGGAGGAATGCGGCAATGTTTTGCTGAGGTATCAGAGAGTCGCCACTCCCCACAAGTCCTCGTTGGAGCACCCGCGCAAGGGTGTAGCTCCCCCTTGATCCATGCAAGGATCAAGTGCTCTCTATGGGTTGATTCTTCGACACTCCATCGCGGTGAATCACCCACAACCGCTCACAACTTGAGTTGGGTCATCCACAAGCTTCGCTGGATGATCACCAAGCTCCCAATCACCACCAAGCCATCTAGGTGATGGCGATCACCAAGAGTAACAAGCACGAACTCTCACTTGACCACGACAAGCCTAATGAGAAGGGTGGATGCACACTTTCCTACTCTTGCTTTCACTAATGAGGCCTCTCTCTTAGATTCTCAAATCTCAATCACCTCACTAGGATCTTGGTCAGACACTTCGGTCAGTTCTCCCCACCACCAAGTAGTTAAGTTGTGACTGGACTCTGTCTAGTGTGACCAGATGCGTCCGATCACGAAAACTACCCTCTAGAACCTTACTGATGTTGACCAGACTCTGGAACCCAGCGTCCGGCCACTTTACTGCTCAGCGTGTGGTCAGTAGCCGGAACCTGACCAACGTCCGATCAACACTGATCAAACACGTCCGATCAGGATTCTCCCTCTCTAGAACCTTACTGGAGTTGACCGGACTCTGGCACCCAGTGTCCGGTCACATTTCACTCAGCGTCCGGTCGCATCTAGATGACTTCGCCTTGATCAAATAAACTGACCAGACTCTGCGCCAGCATCCGGTCACACCGGAACCAGCGTCCAGTCAACATTTGATCCTCCATTCACTCCCAACTCGCAATCGTATGTGAATGAAGTTTGCTCTAATTGATCTAAGGGCTGTTTTGGAGCTACCTAATGCTAGATTCAACAAGTGTGCACCACACCTAACCCACTAGACTCACCTAGGTTAAGCTACCTATCCATACCCCCTTAATAGTATGGCCAAAGGCAAAACAAAGTCCTAAACTACTCTAAGTGTCTCTTCAACACCAAACAACACTTAGAACTAGTCCATCCTTAACCTTGTCGTCCATCCTTTGAAAACCGAAACGATTTCCATTGTAGGGGCATGACAACCATGATTGCCCAATCAATTGCCATTACCATGACCTAACTTAATTGCATCTGTAAAACACATGTTAGTCACAGTAATCTCGTATTGTCATTAATCACCGAAACCCAACGAGGGGCCTAGATGCTTTCAATCTCCCCCTTTTTGGTGATTGATGACAATACAACCTCGAGTATGTAAAAGAGATGAGGTTTTCAACATGCTTGGTTCATATAAGCTTTTGACAATAAGAGCAAAAGAATAAGGCAAGCTTATATGACCCAAGCCAACATGGTGTACTCAAAGGATATGAAATAAGCATGAGTACAAGAAATAATGCTCATTTGCATTGGAGCAAAGCGCGGAAGCAAAGCAAATGAGCATAATCCAAGTGACATGACATATAAATAATTCAAGGTAGAGAGCACACATGTCACATATCACATAAATATCACGATAACATTAATATCACGATTACGATCACACTTATGTAATTCAATGCATAATAGTAAACATGAATGCATAAAAATATATCACACATAAGAAACCAAATGTAATAGATAAGCTCCCCCTAGATATGTCGCTCCCCCTAAGTCTAACATACTCGATCTCTCTCCCCCTTTGGCGTCAAACACCAAAACCTAAGGGTCGGTCGGCGGGGCTGCAGCGGACGAGTCATGCGCTGAGGTGCGATGAGCGATCTGAAACTATGTAGCATCATCATCTGATCCTGAGCTCTGAGCTATATGACCCTCTATCGCTGGAAGTGGCGCTGAAGCGGTCTGGGTCAGATCTAGAATAGGTGCGGCCAGTGACTCTACAGGTATCACTGAAGCAGGCGACTCTGATGATGCAACTAAAGAAGGGAGCGTCTCTATAGTCCCAGTGATAGGAGCAACTATGGAAGGACCAAGGACATATAGATTTGGCAGAGTAGGCTACCCTGTCAACTCATTGAATGTCGCACCAAGGCTCCTAGTAACTGGGATGAGCACTGAGGAACTCTGAGGTAGAGTGAAGCCTGTCTATAGAGGTGTGAACTACAGGGCTAGCACTGGTGAGGCAAACCACTGGGACACCTGCTCTATAGGTGAAGGAAACTATGCCGCTCGCTGTCCCTAACTCTGAAGCCCACTGGGCTATAAAGCTGGAGTCATAGAAGTGGTGGCAGGCTGGCCGATCTGGGGTGAAGGCTATGGCGGTGGAGCCCCAATAACAGTAACTACATGCTGCATAAATCCAAGTAACTGATGCTACATGAGGAGCTATTGCAGCTGCATGGCTTGCTGCTACTGTTGTATTGCCTCCTACTGTTGCTGGAACTCATCCTGTGTGGCCTAAAACTGTGCAAATGTAGCAGCGGTCTCCTGAGCCTAGTGAGCCTAATCCAGCCTCATCCGCTCAAGGATAGCAAGTAGAGCGAGGTCTATCTGTAGTGCAGGTGGAGCTGAACTAGAGCTATTGGCCTCATGGTCATATCATCGAGGAGGCATCTAAGGGATATCCTAGTAGTCATCATCTAAACTGTCGCTGGGGTCACTCTCTACCATATCCTCCTACAAAGCATCTAACTGCTCCTCCTCTGTAGCTGCAATGCCCCTGATAGTCTCATCCTGCTGGGCTGCAGTCTCTGGCACCTCTGGGCGACGACATGGCTGGCTAGGTGCACTTGGCCTGCTATGATGGAGCATATGGGTCAAGTTATATGCAGGGAACTTGGTAGTAGCACTAGAATACTCTACCAATATCTCTAGAGGCCTCACTGTAACTGCCCTATAAATCAGAAATGTAATCCAGTGAGCATAAGGTAGCTGACGATGACCCCTGAACCCCTCACAATATCCCATCCTCGAAAGCAGGGTCCTCCTCATGATAGCATCTAGCAGTCTGGCTGTAGGAGTAAGATCCCTGGTGTCCTGCTCAACCCCTCGTCGAATGGCTCTATGAAGGAAGGGCGAACCAGATCTATAGGAGGCACAAGACCACCGTGAGGGCATCTAGGAGGCTCTATGTGTCCATAGCAAACCTCGTGAATGCAGATGGGTGAATCCTATAACCTGAGGATCTCTCAGACTCTGAAGCTCATCAGCCTATAGTCCCAGCCTCTGAATGCAAAGTGAATAAACCTATGGCCTGGGTCAATATAGAGTGAAGCATAGAACTCATGGATCTACCAGTCCATCCAAGTAAATCAGTCAGCCATGGCAAGTATGAGAGGTGAGGGCAGATCTGCTCTCCAGCTGCTACAACAATGGCCTCAATAGAGCATACTCTCTGAGATCTGAAAGCAACTCCACTGTTAAGATATGCATTATAAAAATCCTCCTGCAGTGGTGTATAGAACCTCTCTGAAGCACGCTCATCCCTCCTAGGTGGGAACCACTTCTTGAACTGCACAAATCTGAGCTGCTGCACCTGCTTGGCCGTGGTGGCCCTCAATTCTAGATGAGTCACTGGAGGCGGACCCTATGGTCTAGGAGGTGAATGAGAACCCCTCTGTTGTGTCTCTACCCTCAGTGTCACCTAGGTACGAGTACGACCAGAGTGGCATAACTATGGCTGAGGTGCCTCCTCTATCTCCTCGGTCTACTCTACCTCCTGTGTTTGCTCTATCTACTATTGTGGCTCCCCCTGAGGCCGAGTCTCCTCCAAAGCAGCACGGCATCCCTCAAGCATGACAGTCCTAGCTTGACTACCACAACGACGCTCAACCTGCTCAATAGCTGCCCTCTGTGCTGGTGAAAGCTGATCTGCAATTTGGACTCCACTCCTAGCACCTCCTCTCTCTACATGCTCTACGGCGGCTGCAACTGCGGCTGCTCTCGCTGTGTCAGCATCTGCATACTTCCGCTTCTTCGATGTGATCTTCTTTGTTGCCTTGCCTTTCACATCAGTAGGCAAGCAAGGCGGAGGCCTCGGATCCACATCACCTGGACCACCTCCAGCATTCTTGACATGTGCCATTGCTGGATCTGAAACAAACTACAATCACGGACATGAACCAACTATCACTGACACTTCTAAGGCTTGGCCTCGATCCGTACTCACGAGCTTGGCCCCAAGTTTACTATCAACTACCAAAGTGACCATAGAAACACTAACTCGCTGCACGTTAGAATAGATTGGATATATAAATAATTTCAATATACATCTAGAGATACAAAACCCTAAGAAGCAAGCAATAGGTACAAAATTAGAATCGAGGGCTTGCTACCTGACGAAGAGCAAAGGAACAGAACATGAGGGCACCACTAGGGAAACGCCTAGGGTTAGGGTTCCAATGAGACAATGCAGCGCGTCGACTGGGGCTGGTCGCTGGCACAGCGTGGAGCACAACTGCGAGATGGCTTGGTGGCACAGCAGCGTGATGGCGCTAGGGCACGGTAGTGGATCTCGACGGTGGCGGCGCTGGTGGCACTAGGGTGGTTGTGCGGGAGGCGGTGTAGGCATAGCACGAGCAGGGCGCGGGGTGCGGTGGCATGATGGCGAGAAGGCGCGGACGTCGGGCACGAGCGCGAGGTGAGGTCACGGTGGCGCGGGCGTGGGAGCAAGGTGGCACGGCGAGCTATGGAGGTGTGGCTAGGGATTTGGCGATGTCGGCATGGGTTGGTACGGGTTAGGTCACGGCGCGGCATTGCGGTTATATGGTGGTCCCCCAACGGAATAGAAAAGGAAACGGAACAGAGAGTTTAGAACCCGCACAATTACTATTGATCAGACACTCCGGTGGCAATGACCAGACGCTGCCGCCCAGAGTTCGGTCGACTCCAGAGAGGTCCAAATCCCCTCGAGTCATGACCGAATGCATCCGATTAGAACTGACCGGACATAGCCAGAGTCCGATCGATCCTGTCTTTGTCTGCTTCGTTTGACTGGATGCAGGATCACCTTTTGATTGGACGCAGGGAGAACATTGTTCCTACATCCGATCACTCCTTCGCAACAACGGTTCACCTCCTATGAACTGACCGGACACTGGACTTCACAGTCCGGTGCAGCGTCCGGTCACTCTTTTTCAGCAAATCTTCAAAGTTTCTTTGTACTACCTATTCCCAATCAAGTCCCAACTTCAATAAGACCTAAATAAACACCAATTGGGACTGATGTGAGTGACCTCTCTCAAACCCTCAATTTTTTTAAAGTATTTTGCCTTAGGCTATAATTTTGTTTAAGAAAATAGGCAATAAAAGGGTGATTGAAGAGAAACGACAAAACAATGCATATGCAATGCAATACTTAAAAGCAATTCTAGTTGCTTGTCAAGTTTGATCCAAGGTTAAGCTTCTTCACACGCTTTTCGGCGGTTATCTTAACCATGTTAGACAAGCCCTAAATACATTACCAAAAATTAAACATGTTGTATATTACAATGCAATGCAAAGGACAACACAAGCGAAGTTGCTAAAATCAAGCATATTGAGCTCATTCCTTAACCTACAAAAAGTTGCCTCATCTAGCGGTTTAGTGAAGATATCGGCCAATTGATCCTCGGTCCTTACACCTTCTAATGAAATATCATTCTTAGCAACATGATCTCTAAGAAAGTGATGGCAGATATCTATGTGCTTGGTGCAAGAGTGTTGAACCAGATTATTAGCAAGTTTTACCGCACTCTCATTGTCACAAAAAAGAGGTCTCTAGAACTACACCATAGTCTAGCAAAGTTTGCTTTATGTAAAGTATTTGTGCACAACAAGCACCCGCTGCAATGTATTCCGCTTCGGTGGTGGACAAAGCCACACTATTTTGCTTCTTGGAGGACCAAGACACAAGTGATCTACCAAACAAATGGCACCCTCCGGATGTGCTTTTTCTATCAACTTTGCAACCGGCATAATCCAAACCGGAATAGCCAACTAATTCAAATATAACTCCTTTGGGATACCAAAGGCCAATGCTTGGTGTGTGCTTAAGATACCTAAGGATTCTTTTAACGATAATGAAATAAGCTTCCTTAGGATTAGCTTGAAATCTAGCACACATACACACACTAAACATGATGTCAGGCCTAGATGAGGTTAAATATAACAAGCTACCAATCATAGAGCGGTAGAGAGTTTGATCAACCATTTTACCTCCCTCATCTAGGTCGAGATGTCCATTAGATGACATTGGTGTCTTGATTGACTTACATTCATCCATATTGAACCTTTTGAGAAGATCATTGGTATACTTTTCTTGAGAGATGAAAATCCCTTCTCTCATTTGCTTGACTTAAAAACCAAGAAAGAATATAAGCTCTCCAATCATTGACATCTCGAACTCCTTCGACATCAATTCACCAAACTCTTTGCAAGAATCTTCATTTGATGATCCAAAGATGATATCATCAACATATACTTAACAAATGAAGATATATCCATCAAGCTTCTTGATGAATAGTGTGGTGTTGACCTTCCCAATGGTGAAGCCCTTCTCAATGAGGAAATCACGAAGGCATTCATACCATGCCCTTGGAGCTTGCTTAAGCCCATATAGCGTCTTGGACAACCTATAAACATGATTAGGATATCTAGGGTCTTCAAACCTGGGAGGTTGATAAACATAGACTAGTTTATTAATAAAGCCATTTAAAAATATACTTTTCACATCCATTTGATATAGTTTCATTTCATGATGTGATGCATATGCAAGGAGGATACGAATGGCTTCTAGTCTTGCAACTGGTGCAAAGGTCTCTCCAAAATCCAACCCTTCAACTTGAGAGAACCCCTTTGCAACTAGTCTTGCCTTGTTCCTCACAATAACGCCTTGATCATCTTGCTTGTTGTGGAACACCCACTTTGTTCCAATGACTCTTGCACCTTGTGGTCGCTCTTCAAGAGTCCAAACTTTATTACGGGTGAAGTTGTTCAACTCTTCATGCATGGCGTTTATCCAATCCGGATCTTGAAGAGCTTCTTCTACCTTGGTAGGCTCAAAGCAAGAGACAAAAGAGTGATGTTCAATAAATATAGCAAGTTGTTGAGATTGAGTCATTACACCCTTTGATGGACTCCCTACGATGAGATCTTGTGGATGAGCTTGTAGTAGAGGTGAGTTTCTTCTATCAACCACTTGAGGGGGAGGTTGTGGAGCATCAACATCTTGTGCTTGTGCCACCATTTGATCATGGGAGACATGAGTATCTTCATTTTCTACTCTCCCATCTTTATTACCATCTTGTGGCACATTTGATGAAGAAGGTGGATTAATCACTTGTACATCATCTTCATCATCTTGTGGCTTGATGTCTCCAACCGGAATATTCTTCATGGCCTCCCTCAAGGGTTCATCAATTACATCATCAAGATTCTCATGTGCTCCTTGGGAGCTGTTAGATTCATCAAATTCCACATCATATGTTTCTTCAACCAAGCTAGTGGCATGATTAAATACTCTATATGCTTTGGACTTTGATGAGTAACCAACAAAAAAAACAATATCACAACGTCTTTGAAACTTCCCTAGGTGTTGCCACTTCTTATAGATGTAGCATTTGCAACCAAACACCCTAAAGAAGGAGACGTCCAGCTTCTTCCTATTGAGCAACTCATAAGGTGTCTTACCAAGAAACTTTTGAAGGAATAGGCGGTTGGATGCATAACATGAGGTGTTGATAGCTTCTGCCCATAGAGCTTCGGGTGTGTTGTACCCATCAAGCATTGTTCTTGCTAGTGTGATTAATGTTCGGTTCTTTCTCTCAACTACACCATTTTGTTGAGGAGTATATATTGCGGAGACCTCATGCTTGATCCCAACTTTATCACAATAAGCTTTAATGTTTGTGTTGTCAAATTCTTTCCCAACATCTTCTTGAGCTTCACCTCAAACTCATTTTGTGCTCTCTTGGCAAACTTCTTGAAGCATGATGCAACTTTGGATTTGTCATGAAGGAAGAATACCCATGTGTATCTAGAGTAGTCATCAACAATCACAAGACAATAAAGATTTCCTCCCAAACTCTTGTATGTTGTTGGTCCAAATAAGTCCATGTGAAGGAGCTCTAGCACTCTTGTTGTTGACATGAAAGCTTTTGTAGGATGAGTATTTACAACTTGCTTGCTGACTTGACATGCACTACAACACTACAAAGCTTATCCTTCTTAAACTTCACACCCTTCAACCCTCTCACCAAATCATTTTTCATTAGCTTCTTGAGTGAGCTCATCCCAACATGAGCAACTCTTCTATGCCATAGCCACCCAAGTGTTGTTTTGGTGAATAGGCCAGTTTTCAAATTAACATCTTTGGAGGTGAAGTCCACTAGATATAGGTTGTTGTATATAAATCCCTTGAATATCATGTGATCATCATCTTTCTTGGATACATCCACTTCCTTCTCGGTAAATAGGCATTGAAAGCCAAGATCACACAATTGTCCAACAGATAGCAAGTTAAAACTCAATGAAGCAACATATAGCACATTTGAGATTGAATGATCATTTGATATTGCCACTTTGCCCAATCCTTTAACTTTGCCCTTTGACTCCAAATGTGATTCTTTCTTGTCCATCTACTTATTCATCTTGTGAGGTGAACATACGAGGATCATCGGTCATATGTTGTGTGCAACCACTATCAATTACCCAATGACTTCCACCGGTCTTGTAGTTCACCTACACACAAGAGATCAAGCTTTAGGAACCTATCGGTGTGGGACCCACAGGATACCCCGCAAGGAAGAGAGAGGATCTAGTCTAATTAGGATTCTTCCCATGTAATCTTAGTAGTAGTAGTATTCCATAATCCTACTAGGAACTCTCATTGTAAACCGACTAGGATTCTGACCTCCTGACTATATAAAGGAGGGCAGGGTTCCTAGAGACGGGTGGAGAACTTTTGTAACAACACAACAACACTTTACAATCAATCCAATGCAAAGGCTAACGCCGACTGGACGTAGGGCTATTACTCGATCAGAGATCGAGGGTCCGAACCAGGATAAATCAACTGTCGCTTGCGTTTACCGTCGAGTTCTGCATACTCTAAAACCTCAACATACTGCCCCGGGGACCCCCGTGGCAGGCTATCGGTGGTCAAACATCAACAGATGGCACGCCAGGTAGGGGATTTCGGCGACTTTGCATCCGAGAGCTCGATGGACCCCGACAACATGATCTTCTCGAAGGGATCAACCTTCATCTTCGGTTCATGGATCTGCGAGGCAGGCGACGATGGCAAGCTCCAAGGCCGCCTCCTCAAAGATTAAGATCATCATCAGGACTTTTCTATTTTGGCGACAACGACAGATTAGCTTGCCAAAAGATTCACGTAGCTCATGATGTCCAATCCAACTCGGATTTCGTGACTTCACGCATCTGATTCAAACTCAGGTTCTGCTTCCGAGATAGAGTCTTATCCGAGTTCTTTCAGAAAACTGAGTTCTTTTCCGATAAAGCTCCGGAACACGACGTCAACCTATCAAGAATACTACTCGGAGTACACTCAGAGTACTTCAAAGAAGTCGGGTCCTCTTCCATTTGGACTCCACAACATGACAACATCTTATCAGACATGGCCTGAAGGATCCACCTATCCCATGCTTAGAATGCTGCTGAAAGGAGCTCAGGAAGGTCTCGTACTAACTATAACATCTCAAGACTACATCGTCCACTGGCCGGGCTCTATTCCTAAGGATAGCAGTACCCGACTAGTTGACACGATGACAACAGCAGCTCTACCCTACTAAGAAGGAGACTCAATCTGTGACCTTGAAACCTCTACTGAAGTTATCAACAGCTCTGGTAGTACAGAAATCAACGACGATGATAGAACAACTCACGCTAGAGAAGTATTCATGATTCGCCGTCCTCGATCACCATTGGTCCCCCTAGAAGCGCCCGATGTCAGGTCATTAGATGAATCAGAACCCAACATATCACCCTTTGCCCAGGGCTACGATGGCGAGACCGAGAATCAGAAACAAGCCAGAGAAAGAAAAAATGAGTTGAAGCAAGGACGCCAACACCGTGCTAGGCAGCGCAAGGAAGCTTGGATCAGATACGAATCAGAATTGGTCGAGTACGATAGAAGAAAATCACAACGAGAAGTCGAAGAAAGAGGCACGGCAAATACACCCTACGATAAGATCCGAGAAGCATTAGAAGAACTCGGAGCGACCTCACATCCTAGTGAAAAACAAGAACAGCTCCGGGATGTTCTCCGGTCAGTAGCCCTAAGGACGCACGAAGAAAGGACCCACTCAAGACTACCCGCCAGATCAACGACCCATAGGAAAGAAGATCAAAATCAAAGAAGGTCCGCTTTTGAGAGACTTGGACCAAGTGGAAGTCATAACAGAGAAAGTAGAAGGGACCATAGTCAGAGCCACCGAGTTGAACAACCAAGAAAGACCAAAAGCAGGGCGCCTGCCCAGACAGCCTCGCAGGATTACTCTTATCAAAACAACAGTTGGCCAGAAGGAGGTGCTGAATCAGAATTCAAAGAAGCCGGAACGCATGATAGATTCCCCTATTTTGCAAACAGACTTGCGTCAATACGACTACCTCACAAGTTCAAACCGTCCAACCACTCTAAATATGATGGCAATACTAAACCAAGGTAGTGGCTCAGGATATACTCGCAATCGATTGAACTAGCCGGAGGAGACGACGATATCAAGACCCTATTCTTTCCCATGGCCTTGGAAACCATGCCTCTCCAATGGTTCGACAAATTGAATCTAGGATCAATTAGAAATTGGGAGGACTTGCAAAGAGCTTTCTGTGAAAATTTCGCAGGTATCATTACACACCCAATCACCCACGCAGAGTTAAAAGGACTAAAGCAGAAGGGAGGTGAAAGTCTCAGAGATTACTATCGACGATTCGGCGAACTACGAGCTCAAATACATGACATCACCGAACGAGAAGTAATTGAAGCTTTCTCTCATGGAATCATGGCTAGGTGGCAATTTCAAGACTTCTGCAAAGAAAATCCAAAAAACAATGAAGAATTCAGATGAACTGTAGAAAATATGATTACTACAGAAGAGAAGACACGAGAAAGGTTCCTGGATAGAAGCAACCAAGACAACCCAGAAAAGCAAAATCATCGAAATAGCAGACATCAGGAAAGAAAACGTGGACCAGACAACATCGTAGCAACGGCTAACAAATCAAGGAAGTTTTCCAAACCCAGAAGATATGATGACATCGAAAACATGCGTTGCCCATTGCACCCTAATGGGAAGCACACCATCGGAAATTGCTGCACCTTCAATGATCGATACACAAGAAAAGATAGTAAGGAGAACACTAAAGAAGACAATCAAAAAAAGATGAGAACAACCACGAAGACAAGGGATTCCAAAAAACTAGGGGGACGGTAGCAGTGATCTTCACCGAGGCCCCAGATTCCAGAAGCAAACATCAAGAAAAATTAGCACTACAAACTATCATGGCAGCAGAACCGGCTACTCCAAGATATCTCAATTGGTCACAGTATCCGATCCAATTTTCAAGAGAAGACCAATGGACTAGCGTAGGAAACGCAGGCCATTACCCACTGGTTCTAGATCCAACTATTGTCGGTATGACTGTCACCAAGGTACTAATCGACGGGGGAGCTGGACTCAACATCATCTTTTCAGAAACGCTAAGAAAGATGGGACTACAACTCGCCGGGATGATTACACCAACAAGTACACCTTTTTATGGCATAGTACCCGGCAAGGCAGCCATGCCACTTGGACAAATTACTCTACTAGTTACTTTTGGAACTCCCTCGAACTACCATACAGAGTTCATCAAGTTTGAGGTTGCAGACTTTGATTCATCATACCATGCAATCCTCGGGCGCCCAGCGCTAGCAAAATTCATGGCAATACCGCATTATCCGTACCTACTGCTTAAGATGCCAGGACCTAACGGTGTCCTTTCTCTTCGAAGTGATTTGAAGCACGCTTTTGACTGCGACGTTCAGGCAATCCAAATTGCAGCCAAAGCACAAGCCGATAATGGTAGAAAAGAAATAGCCACTATTGCCGTAGAAATAAGCCAAGAAGAACTAGAGATACCAGCTAAAAAGCCCAGCATCCTCGCACCGCCAAAAGAAGCCAACATTAAGCAAATCGACCTGGGCACTAGCGATCCCTCCAAAATAGCAACCATCAGCACCCACCTCTCGGCAAAATAGGAACTCGCACTCACCAACTTTCTTCAGAACAACAGAGATATCTTCACTTGGAAGCCGGCCGACATGCCAGGTGTCCCAAGAGAGTTGGCTGAGCACAGAATTGATATCAATGAAGGCTCTAAGCCTGTAAAGCAACGGCTACGACGATTCTCACCTAACAAGAAGGCAGCGATTAAAAAAGAAATCACAAAGCTAATGGCAGCCGGATTCATCAGAGAGATCCTTCATCCAGATTGGCTAGCAAACCCAGTTCTAGTATAGAAAAAGAATTCAGATGAGTGGCGCATGTGTGTCGACTACACAGATCTCAACAAACACTGCCCGAAAGATCCGTTCGGGCTACCACGCATTGATCAGATAGTTGATTCAACAGCAGGATCTACCCTATTATCCTTTCTTGATTGCTATTCCGGATATCACCAGATCGCATTAAAAGAACAGGACCAGAGCAAGACATCTTTCATCACTCTGTTCGGTGCCTACTGCTACAAGACCATGTCGTTTGGACTCAAGAATGCTGGAGCCACTTACCAAAGAGCTATCCAAACATGCCTTGGTGATCAGATCGGCAAAAACGTAGAAGCATACATGGATGACGTGGTTGTAAAAACAAAGAACCCATATACACTAATTGAAGACTTAAAACAAACCTTCGAGAACATGAAAAGGTGGAGGTGGAAATTGAACCCAAACAAGTGTGTATTCAGAGTTCCTTCAGGATAACTACTCGGATTCTTGGTCAGTCATCGCGGAATCGAAGCAAGCGCCAAGCAAATTTGAGCCATAACAGAGATGGGCCCTCCTCGAAGCGTCAAAGATGTACAAAAACTAACAGGCTGCATGGCGGCACTTAATCGTTTCATTTCAAGACTCGGCGAAAAAGGGTTACCTTTCTTTAAACTACTAAAGAAGACAGACAAGTTCGAGTGGATGGAAGAAGCCAATGAAGCTTTCAAGAAACTTAAGGCATACCTCACCTCCTCACCAGTTCTCACACCTCCAAAGAAAGACAAAGACATGATGATGTACATTGCGGCAACTTCTACTGTAGTCAGCACGTCGATAGTAGTAGAAAGAGAAGAAGAAGGGCGCATGTATAAAGTACAACGCCCGATATACTACATTAGCGAAGTACTATCAGAATCAAAAATCCGATACCCGCATGTGCAAAAACTACTCTACGCCCTACTGATCACTTCACGCAAGCTTCGCTACTATTTTGAAAGACACAAGATTACCGTGGTGACAGATTTCCCACTCGGAGACATCTTACACAACAGAGACGTAACATGGCACATATCTAAGTGGGCGATTGAACTCGGTGCTCTCAACATCGATTTCATCCCACGAAAAGCAATTAAATCTCAAGCCCTTGCCAATTTTGTTGCCGAGTGGACATAGATTCAACAACCTATGTCAAATACAATCCTTGACCACTAGAAGATGTACTTTGATGGATCACTCAAGCTAGGCGGAGCCGGTGCGGGCGTTCTCCTAATCTCTCTGGATGGAAAACAGCTCAAGTATGTCCTTCAAATATTATGGCAAGCTACCAACAATGAAGCAGAATACGAAGCTCTCAACCACGGGCTACGAGTGGCAATTACCCTCGGAATCAAGCGATTACTCGTATACGGCGATTTGGTAGTAGTCATCAACCAAGTCAACAAAGATTGGGATTGCACCAAAGAAAACATGGGTGCTTACTGCGCCGAAATCCGAAAACTCAAAAAACATTTCCAAGGATTAGAAATTCTACATGTCCTACGCGATTTCAACATTGCAGCAGATGTCCTTGCCAAGCTCGGATCAGACAGGGCAAAGGTCCCACCCGGCGTATTCATAGAGGAGTTACCAGCTCCTTCTATCAAACAACCCGTTGAGACAACCCAGAACTCACAGCCAAAGGCAACCAGATTCTGGTAATCAACACTTCATGGACACAGGCTTTTATTGATTATATCAAAGAAAATAAGTTGCCAGCAGATAAAGAGGAAGCTACTCGAGTTGTTCGCAGAAGCAAAAACTACATCCTAGTGGGGGACAAGCTCTACAGAAGAGCCGCATCGTCAGGAGTACTCCTAAAATGCGTCTCATTTGTAGAAGGCAAAGAAATCCTAGGCGAAATACACTCAGGTTGCTGTGGAAATCATGCTGCTTCAAGAACACTAGTAGGCAAGGCATTTCGCACTGGATTCTACTGGCCAACCGCTTTGAAAGACGTAGAAGAACTTGTTAGAAAATACAAAGGTTGTCAAATGTTCGCAAGACAAGCTCATGTGCCAGCTCACAATCTCATCTGCATCCCACCTGCTTGGCCTTTCTCCTGCTGGGGGCTAGATCAAGTAGGACCTCTCAAGAAAGCAAAGGGCGGTTTCGAGTACATCTTTGTAGCAATTGACAAGTTCACCAAGTGGATTGAATACAAACCACTCGCAAAATACAGCGCAGCCAAAGCAGTCGAGTTCATGCAAGACATTATGCACCACTTCGGCATGCCCAATTGAATCATCATAGATTTGGGTTCTCCCATCACAGCTATAGAATTCAAAAGTTGGGCACAGGATTGTGGCTTCTGCATAGATTACGCATCAGTCGCACATCTAGAAGCCAACGGACAGGTAGAAAGGGCTAATGGACTCATACTAGCCAGATTGAAACCAAGACTGTATGAAGAGCTAGCAGACTATGGATCAAAATGGATTGAAGAATTACCCAAAGTAGTATGGGGGCTACGAACTCAAATAAGCAGAGCCACCGGATACTCGCCTTTCTTCCTAGTTTATGGATCAGAAGCTGTACTACCTTCCGACTTGATTTGGACGTCACCAAGGATAGAACAATATGACAAAGGAGACGCTGAACACACCAGAAGATTAGAACTCGACAGTATAGAAGAAGTCAGAGTAAATGCTACCCTTCAATCAGCAAGGTACCTCCAAGGATTAAGACGCCACTACAACAAGAATACCTAGCCTCGATCACTACAAGTCAGAGACCTAGTGCTAAGAAGAATACAAAAAACTGACGGACGTCATAAATTACTCAGTCCTTGGGAAGGTCCTTTTATTGTCTCAAAAGTCACTGGACCGGGCACGTACAAGTTAATAACTGAAGATGAGAAAGAAGTCAGCAATTCATGGCACATCAGCCAACTAAGAAGATTCTACGCCTGAAAACAACTCAAGGAAGAATACATGTACAAACCACAAGAGATCAACGTTCACGGCCAATAAAGATGATGTTCCTCGACAACTTATGTATTATGGTTTGTCAAACGATCATGATCAATAAAGATGGTTTCTCGACAACACATGTCTGGCTTTCCCCGAGTTGTTTCTTGAAAGCAAAATGGCTGAAAATACGCCTAAGCATCCCGGCCGAGAGCAAAATAGCTGAAAAGATGCTTGAGCCCACCGATGAGGGTAGCTAACAAGCTAACACCCGGACCAAAAAGCAAAATGGCTGAAAATACACCTGAGCATCCCGGCCGAGAGCAAAATAGCTGAAAAGATGCTTGAGCCCGCCGATGAGGGTAGCTAACAAGCTAACACCCGAACCAAAAAGCAAAATGGCTGAAAATACGCCTGAGCATCCCGGCCGAGAGCAAAATAGCTAAAAAGACACTTGAGCCCGCCGATGAGGGTAGCTAACAAGCTAACACTCGAACCAAAAAGCAAAATGGCTGAAAATACGCCTGAGCATCCCGACCGAGAGCAAAATAGCTAAAAAGATGCTTGAGCCCGCCGATGAGGGTAGCTAACAAGCTAACACCCAAACCAAAAAGCAAAATGGCTGAAAATACGCCTGAACATCCTGGCCGAGAGCAAAATAGCTGAAAAGATGCTTGAGCTCACCGATGAGGGTAGCTAACAAGCTAACACCCGAAACAAAAAGCAAAGCGACTGAAACTAAGCCTGAAGCATAAATCAGAGCAATTTTAAGACAAGACCCTCCAGCTCCTTGTGCCAAGAAGCAAGAGGCTCGGGGACCACACTCAGATGGATGTACTTTTTCTTCAAAAAAAGGGGCACAAACTACTCGAAGACCCCAAGAAGTGTTACACGGTTTTGCTCAGCAAAGCACTCAGACGACGCTTGTACTTCTCAGCAGGACCTAAAGGAGCAAGATGAGGCTTCTAGAAATCAACCATGAAGTGCTCGGGGGCCTACCGATCCTAAGAAGTTTTTGCAACTAAGGAAAGAGACAGATGCTGAACACAGTTCGAGTTAAGCGAAAAAGCTAAAAAGGAGAAGTTGAAGACGCTTGAGATCTCCGGTCCTAAGTCTTTTTAGTACTAACAAGAGCCCAGAGTTTGTCAAGACAACGTTCTATACCGAGTTGTTTATATGGCGTAGACGAAAGCTGGACAAGCACTCGACAGATCAAGAAAGGTTGTCAACACAAAGACCTACATATAACAAGTTGTTTACATAGCACAGAAGAAGAACAGAAAAGTACTCAACAAATCAAGAAAGTTTGTCAAGATAACGCGCAGAGTTGTTTACATGGCAAAGATGAAAGCAAGACAAAGTACTCGGCAAGTCAAGTAACTCTGATCACTTGGACAACTCATCCAAAGAATAAACAAGGCATCCAGGAAAAGAAGACATCAACAAAAAATCTTCATTCAAAAAGAAGTATAATGTCATATTACAAGGCGTGAGCATAAAGGTCAATTACATCAAGCGTCATCATCAGGAGAAGAGATAACAATATTAAGATTATCTACAATTCTACTGGCTAAGTCTTCGACCTCAGGCTCCATCCTCTCAATGGCATCAATGTATTCTTGACTATCGGCTTCCTCTGCTATCTTGGACAAAGGCGCCTCTGGAGCAAGAACCTGGACCTGGGCTAGGACATTCTTGGTACATAGTTGGGCGCACCTCTTCACAAACTCTTGGAAACGAGTCAGAATTCGAGGAATTAATTGAGCCCAAGATTGCCCATCATCCACTAGAGTTCGGAGAACATCGGCTACTGAATGAAAGGATTTCCACAAAGCTTTCTAGTTTTCAGTAGCCGTCACCAACTTGCCAGACAAGTCTTCAATAGTTTTTTGGGCCTGCATAAGATCTCTATTAGCTGCATGCCTAATCAACTTAGCAAGCACAAGTTCTTCCTCAGCATGAGTAATTACCTCCTCAGCCTTGTTGTGACTAGAACGAACAAGTGTCTTCATTTTATCAATGCCCTCCGAGAGCTTATGCTTTTCAACTCAGAGAGCTGGACAAGGCACCAAACAACAAGTCAGCAGAAAGGAAAGTTTGAATACAGAAGGAAACAAAAAAGAACCCGCAATACCATTGCACTCTTTCTTCACGGCCTCCAAGTTCTTCATGGCCTCCGAATTCTTTAAAGCCTCCTAGATAGCAGCATCCCTCTGCTTCTTGGCCTCAACAACCCAGGCACGAAGAGCTTGTTCCTCCTTCTGATGCGTTTGATGCTTAACCTCCATCTCGGCCTGGCAGAGATCTAGCTCTGTCTTCAGGGCGCTCAACTCAGAAGACAACTTCTTCTCGGTTTTCGACGAGAAAAAGAAGCCGGTATGGTCCCGAGAGAAGGGCTGAACAAAAAGAAAGAGAGAAAAAAAGGCATAAGAACAGGAGAAAGACAAACATCCCAAGAAAGAACTTCAGAAAACTTACTTGGAGTTTTTCTCCAAAAGAAGTTGCAAAGGTCACGAAGTCTCCCCAAGAAGCGGTCAACTCTGACAACCGATGAGTGGCATCAAATTGATGAACCACATCTTCAGTAGAAAGAGGAGCGGAGGGAGAAGACGGCCGATGCGGAGAAGGCAAGATCAGGGACACATCATGGGAAGTCCTGGCTACCTCCCTAGATGAATCCACCGCCATGGCCACGGTCACCTCCAGGGCAACCAAGTCAGCAGCATCATCATCACCAGAAAGCCTTGTCCCCCCCACAACCACTTCACCGACTGTGCGCTCTGAGTCCTGAGGCTCAGTACTCGGTGGCACACCAGAGGGCTGGCAAGAAGTCAACGGAGGGACGAGAGAAGACAAAGGCCTGAAAGTTGATAAAAAAACTCGCCAATGAGAACAAGAGAAAAGGAGAACAGAAGCAAAGAGACGAAACCAGAATCCACTCACCCAGCTATCTTCTTCGTAAAACAAAAAGAAGACCTCGTAGGGGGAACCACGGCAGCAAAAACGTCCCCGCCACTCGGTGGTAGGAGCGGAGTAGCTGGACCGGAGCCCCGAAAGAACTCGATACCAGAGCTACGGAAGAACTTGGCACTGGAGCTATAGAAGAACCTGGTGCAGGAGCCTCAGAAGAACACATACCCGACGATCGCTTACTACAAAAAGATCAAGACCAAAGTCAAAACAAAGAGGAGAGATTCAGCAGCAGGAAAATAAGAAAACAACTCACCGCCACATGATAAGGGGTGCATCATCGTCCTCTTCTTCCTCAGTCTCGACTAAGGCCACCATAGCACCAGCTGAAAAAAGAACAAAAGTACTCGGTTCAAGATAAAAACAAGAAGACAAAAGGACAGAGTGTATTAATATGCTCACCTAAGAGCATGCTAGCTACAACTGGAGTACCTGGACGATTACTTGGCTGGCGAGACTTCTTGGAAGTAGGTAAACCAGATGAAGAACCATCCGCTCGCCCCCTCTTCGAGACACTACGAGGACCTCGAGGGACTGGACGAGGAACATATTCTTCATATACATCAACAACTCCGAAAGAAACTCCAGGAAACACTGTGGTGATTGGGAACTTACTGGTTATAGAAGCCCTAGCAAGGTTCTCCCTAGTATTCACCATGGCAGGGAGGACATCAAGGGGAATCGGGTCAACAAAGTTGCGCCCCAATTCCTATGAAAAGAATAAAACAACAAGACAAGGAAAATTAAGCAAAAAATGGATACAACAAAAGAAATATAGAAAGTACCCGCACGAAGAGAAAACGACTTACAGCTGGAGGCAGGTTGTTGGCAGAGTACTCGAAGACAGTAAGCAGGACAACGCTTGCTCCTTTTAGCATCTTCTAGAGATGCTCGAGTACCTCCTCATCGGTCAACTCAAGGGCAGGGACCATGGTTCTCTCGCTCCTTCAGAGGCTAAACACGACGACGAAGAAAGCTCGAGACAATACCGAAGCTGGTCAAGCCTTGCTATTTCAAAGTACTTATCCTATCAAGAAATGGCTAGATCGCCTAAACCTCAGCCGTCGTCACAGGGTTCTTATCCCATCGGTCATTAACCAAGGGACCAGATCCAGAGTGAACAACAAGAGAAGCAATCAGATCGGCGGCGTAAAACCAGTCGGCACACCAATCCCTCATAGAATCAACCAGGTCATAGTCAAAGAACTTGCTCTTAAGACCCTAGCGAAATTGAATCCCGCAGCCACCAAGAACACTGGTGTCTTCGCGACGGGGTTGGGGTTTCAGACAAAAGAAGTAGCGAAAGAGAGAAAGAGAAGGGGAATTCCAAGGAAAGTTTCATAAAGATAAACAAAGACAGAAAAGTGAAGGACTGCATTGGGAGCAAGATGATTCAGGCTAATCCCAAAATAGCTGAAAATTTGATGAAGAAAGGCGGAGGTAGGAAGGCAAAGTCCAGCACGGATGAAGGAGACGAAAAGAACGATCTCACCAGGACCTAGAGCAGGGACCCAATGCTCGCTAGGAACTCTCCATTCAGCAATGTCCTTGCTCTAGATCAAACCATCGCTGACAAGTTCCCGAAGCTGATCTTCAGTCGTCATCGGAGCCGGCCAAGCCTTCTGGGCAGCCCTCATGGCCACAAACTCTTGGTTCTCAATCACGGAAAGTGATGATTCCTTGTCCATGAAGGTTGCCTGGGACTTGCTCGCGGCCTTCTTCCTACCCATGTACTAACGGAGGCAAAAAAGCACCAGGGGAAGAGAAGGCTTGGACGGCGGCGCTAAGATAGCGATGGCAATAGCGATGGCGGAGGTGCAAGGGCTAGGGTTTTCAAGGCAAAGGCCGGGTACCAAAGAAAAGGAGGACAAAGGCCTTTAAATAGATTTTACACCAATAAAAACACAGCCCACCAGGCCCGTTAAAACACGGTGTGAGAACGCAACGGTCCATTTACTGACACAGCTAAAATAACGGAAGGCACAAATCCACACAACGGTACAGTTCAACGGGTAGATTTCGGACTTTTCCATCCAGCAAAACGGCAGAGTTACCATATGGTTGCAAAAAGAACTCATCAGCCATGAAGCAACGGAAGGTTACCTCACAAGGAACATAACAACCCGGTTCTAACATAAAGAACTCGGGAATCTCATAGACAACCAGGACATCAGCAGAATAAAGAATGACAACTCAGAAGACAAGATTCTCTCTATTACAAATGACTTCAAAAGATACAAGATTACACATCTTACAAGACTCAACGGACTCGGAACTATGACAGGCAAGTAGCAAAAAGGAACCCGGAAACATCTAGGCTCTGGAACAACTACGTGCTCCAAATCGCTACTCGGTAGAACAAACCGCACTCGGCTACACTATTTTCTTCAAAGGACGGACGTAGTGCACCCAAGGCAGAAATCAGCAGAACAGCAGGACAACATGGAGCAGAGAAGGTTGGTAGGCATCTGTCTACCCAAGTCCGATGTGATGCTAGATATGGTGTGGATCTACATCGAACAGTCTCAAGACAAGCGGCGAGGATCAACCCAGAACTGCCAGATGAAGGAACGAAGCCCACATCACAAGACTTCCTCCAACTACTACCATGTACTTCCTGGTACATTGCTGCTGAGGGATTAGTCTACCTCTGATCCCTATCACAAGACTTCCTCTAGCTACGACAAGATATACGAGAACTACAAAATATGTCCGGAGGCTGCTCTACTTCACAAACTACCGTATTCATGACTATAGAGACTTTAGAACAAGCAACAGAATGCTCAATGAATCAAAACAGCACTCCAAGGGGCTATTTATAGACTGAAGGGGGCGGTGCACATGGACCAAGAGCACCAACGGAACAAGCCTAGCAAAGGACATAATGAAAAGACAGAACTCAATAAAGAAGGGGAGCTCAGGCGTGAAGGAATAGTACTCAACAACAAGTATATTTGGGAGAATATACCAACATAGTACAACCCGTGAACAAAAGGCATTAACACTCAACCACCACCATACAACTACACCTGACAATAGTGGACTCTACATCTAAAAGCAGCAGACTCTACATCTGAAAGCAGCAGACTCTATATCTGAAAGCAGCAGACTCTATATCTAAAAGCAACAGACTCTACATCTGACAACAGCAGACTACCAGAGAATATGTCAAGATTCTGTATCTGAGTTCTTTGTGAATAATGCTCGGGGGCTGCAACAGGGGAAGTTTTCAATTCGTTGAAACAACTCAAATTCAAGACCCTCCAACTTTTTGTTCCAAATAGCAAGAGGCTCGGGGGCTACACTCAGTGAGTGCACTTTTTTCTTCAAAAAGCGCACATCACTCAGAAGACTTCTTCAGAATAGGAATTTTCAAACAGCATAAAGATTCAAGACCCTCTAACTTTTTGTTCCAAATAGCAAGAGGCTCGGGGGCTACACTCAGTGAGTGCACTTTTTTCTTTGAAAAAGCGCACGTCACCAAGAAGACTTCTTCAAGACAAAACTACTTCAAAGATTCATGACAAAAAGAAGCCGGATCGAGCTATATCCGAGTTCTTTTTGATAAAGAACCCGGGTACACGCTCGGGAACATTTCAACGAAGGATCAGAGCGATTTCAAGACAAGACCCTCCCGCTCCTTGTAACAAATAGCAAGAGGCTCGGGGGCTACATACAAAGGGAGTACTTTTTTCTTCAAAAAGGTACACACCATGCGAAGATCTCACAAAGCGCTACATGGTTTCGCTCAAGAAAGCACTCGGACGACGCTTGTTCCTGCTCAGCAAGACCTGAAAGAACAAGACGAGGCTTCCAGAGCTCAACCATGAAGTGCTCGGGGGCTTGTCGATGTGGGACCCACGAGATACCCCGCAAGGAAGAGAGAGGATCTAGTCTAATTAGGATTCTCCCCATGTAATCTTAGTAGTAGTATTATTCTGTAATCCTACTAGGAACTCTCATTGTAAACCAACTAGGATTCTGACCTCCTGACTATATAAAGGAGGGCAGGGTTCCTAGAGACAGGGGGAGAACTTTTGTAACAACACAACAACACTTTACAATCAATCCAACGCAAAGGCTAACGCCGACTAGACGTAGGGCTATTACTCGGTCAGAGATCGAGGGTCCGAACCAGGATAAATCGACTATCGCTTGCATTTACCGTCGAGTTCTGCGTACACTGAAACCCAAACATATTGCCCCAGGGACCCCATGGCAGGCTATCGGTGGTCAAACATCGACAGAACCCAAACTTGTTGAGGGCCCTTCACCTTCTCAACAAGTGACTTTGCTACCCAAATTTTCTTAGGCCTATTCTTGTTGGGAGGTCCTAAGAACATAACTTTCATCTTTCCACTAGAGTCCTTTCTAAGCATGTAATGAGCATTAAAAACAAAGGGTCTAGCATGCTTGGGCAAGGGTTGTGGTGGTGGAGTTTGACACTCATGGGCAAAGTGGCCTTCTTGTCCACACTCAAAACACCTCTTTGGCTTTAGCTTTGACTTGTGTTGTTGTTGTTGAGCTCGAGCCTTCTTCTCTTAGTTTGCCAAATACCCAATGCCACTTCTATCCATCTTCATGATGGTGTTCATTAGTAGCTCACTTTGAAGATGCTTGCCTCTTGTGAACTTACTCAATCCAATCTTGAGATGCTCTTTCTCCAACTTGAGATTTTTATTCTCTTCCTTGAGTGCATCATTATTTTTCTCTTCCTTGAGTTTCTTGTTCTCTTCTTTGAGCTTCTCATTCTCAAGAATCAAATCACCATCATGATCAAGAGTTTCTAGCACTATAGTGTTGGTGGTTTTGAGCTCTTCAAGATCTTTCTTGAGCTTTTCATTATCATGCTTGAGCTTGACACACTCATCATAGTTGTCGGTTTCAACCACTTGCTTGCCTTTGCTACTAGATCCTTGCTCAATGCTCTCAACAATTAAATCATCACATGATGTAGCTATATCAACCTTAACAACATCGTTAGTAGCATCATGTGGCTCATTGGATAAAAATTCTTGAGCAATGACAAGATTATCATGATTTATCTTAAGAGTTGTATATTCTTCTTTTAGCATATTGTGGCTAGTGATGAGTTCATTATGTATCCTCTCAAGTTTATCATGTTTTTAAGCTCTTTCTTAGAAGATTTGAGCTCTTTGAGTTTGGATGACATAGCTTCATTTGCTTCTCTAAGCTCAACACTAGCCTTTTCCGCTATATCACATTTAGCTAAAAAAGAATCATTCTTAGCTTCTAACTTGTCATTCTTAGCTCTAGTCTTTCTAATGATCTTAGTATATTGATTTAGCAATTTAACAAGATCATCATATGAAGGTGATTCAAATTCATCATCATCACTATCACTATCACTATCATTATTATTGGCATGATCATCACCACTACTATCATCATCATTTGATACCTTTCGTTCACCTTTGACCATAAGGCATAGGTGTGCAGAGGATGATGGTGGTGGTGTTGGTGAAGATGATGAAGAGTCAATCACAATGGTGGCCACCTTCTCATTATCACTATCATCATCGGATGAGCAACTTGATGAATCAATGTCCGTGAGCCAATCACCGACGATGTATGCCTTCCCATTTTTCTTCTTCTTATGGAAGTCCTTCTTGCCATCCTTCTTCTTGTATGGCTTGTTTTTCTTCTTCTCATCTTCATCTTCATTACCTGAGTCATCTTTCTTGCCCTTGTACTTGTTTTTGTACTTGTCTTTCTTGGGCTTGGTGCATTGATGTGCTAAATGACCAAGTTCTCCACAATTGTAGCAATCCATCTCAGAGATTGGCTTCCTTCTTGTGCTAGTGAAGAACTTCTTTTTCTTCTCATCAAACTTGATGCCACTCTTGTTGAGCTTCTTTAGCATCTTGGAGGTTCTTCTCACCATGAGAGCAAGACTTGCATCATCAACTTCATCATCACTTGAGCTCTCATACTCAATTCTTGCTTTGCCCTTCTCTTGGCTACCCTTGAATGCTAAGTCTTTGTCTTTCTTCTTGGTAGAGGATAAGCCATCTTGTGGTGTGATGTGCATATACATCTCATGAGCATTGATCTTTCCCAAGATTTGAGTCGGTGTAGCGGTGGAAAGATCACCTTGATGAAGCACGGTCACAATATGCCCATATTTATCAATGGGGAGGACACTCAAGATTTTTCTTACAACATCAGATGGTTGTATTTGAGTGAGTCCAAGCCCATTGACTTCCTCTACAAGAACATTCAAGCGTGAGTACATTTCATTAGCATTCTCTTTAGGAAGCATCTCAAAAGAATTAAGCTTTTTCATTACGAGATGATAGTGTTCCTCACGTTCGCTCCTAGTTCCCTCATGGAGCGCATAAATATCCGACCATAGTGCATGGGCGTCCATGTGGTTCCTCACCCAGTTAAACATATCTTTGCAAAGGCCTCTAAAGATGGTGTTTTGAGCCTTTGCATTCCATTTCTCATAGTTCACTTCATCGCCTTAAAGGTGCGTGGGATCCCGAGGTTTTGGGAATCCTTGTGAGGTGGCTCTAAGTATTCAAACATCTAGAGCTTCTAAATACGCCTCCATGCGGATTTTCCAATAAGGAAAATCCCCCCTCAAAGATAGGAGGAGGTCTATCCCCATGAGATATCTTTCTCTAGGCGGTTAAGCCTAAATACATTAGTATGAGGCTCTGATACCAATTGAAAGGATCAAGATGCCCAAGAGGGGGGTGAATTGGGATAATTCTAAAATGCTTTGCAATAATTAAACCCTACGATTAGCCCACTTCACCCCTTGTGCCTAAAAAGTGTTTCTATTGTTCTAACGCACAAAAGTCTAGCAACCTCTATTCCAATCCTACTCTAGCATGTCAATTCTATGAATGTAAAGACAAGAATTGAATTGCTCAAAGTAAACACTTAAAGTAAAGAGAGAAGGAGAAACGCGGTGATGTTTTGCTGAGGTATTGGAGAGTCGTCACTCCCCACTAGTCCTCGTTGGAGCACCCACGCAAGGGTGTAGCTCCCCCTTGATCTACGCAAGGATCAAGTGCTCTCTATGGGTTGATTCTTCGACACTCTGTCGTGGTGAATCACCCACAACTACTCACAACTTGAGTTGGGTCATCCACAAGCTTCGTCGGATGATCACTAAGCTCCCAATCACCACCAAGCCATCTAGGTGATGGCGATCACCAAGAGTAACAAGCACGAACTCTCACTTGACCACGACAAGCCTAATGAGAAGGGTGGATGCACACTTTGCTACTCTTGCTTTCACTAATGAGGCCTCTCTCTTAGATTGTCAAATCTCAATCACCTCACTAGGATTTTGGTCAGACACTCTGATCAGTTCTCCCCGCCACCAAGCAGTTAAGTTGTGATTGGACTCTGTCCAGCGTCCGGTCAGCACTGACCGGATGCGTCCGATCACAAAAACTACCCTCTGGAACCTTACTGATGTTGACCGGACTCTGGAACCTAGCGTCCGATCACTTTGCTGCTCAGCGTCCGATCAGTAGCCAAAACCTAACCAGCGTCCGGTCAGCAATGACCGGACGCGTCCGATCACTGGAACCTTACTGGAGTTGATCAGACTCTGGCACCTAGTGTCCGGTCACTCACCTCTCAGTGTCTGGTCGCATCCAAATGACTTCACCTTGATCAAATGAACTGATCGGACTCTACGCCAGCGTCCGGTCACACTGGAACCAGCGTCTGATCAGCATTTGACCCTCCATTCACTTTCAACTCACAATCATATGTGAATGAAGTTCGCTCCAATTGATCTTAGGGCTATTTTGGAGCTACCTAGTGCTAGTTTTGACAAGTGTGCACCACACCTAACCCACTAGACTCACCTAGGTCAAGCTACCCGTCCAGAACCCCCTTAATAGTATGGCCAAAGGAAAAACAAAGTCCTAAACTACTCTTAGTGTCTCCTCAACACCAAACGATACTTAGAACTAGTCCATCCTTAACCTTGTCATCCATCCTTTAAAAATTGAAATGATTTCCATTGTAGGGGCATGACAACCATGATTGCCCAATCAATTGCCATTACCATGACCTAACTTAATTGCATCTGCAAAACACACGTTAGTCACAGTAATCTCGTATTGTCAGCTATTTCGGACGTATGTCACAAGTATTCCATATGGATGTTGCAAAAGTAGATATTATGTTGCACATGTTGTAATGAGACCCACCTATCGTAGCTGCCTGCTATAGCTATTGGGGGCCACCGAGTGGGCACAGACGGTCCCGCGTGTGGTCGGGGTGTGCAGACGACATCTAGGCCGCGTGGGCCCCCGCATGGGTGCGGCCATGGTACCGTCCAACAGATCAGTATCCGATCAGATGTCTGGGTGCTAGTAGCTCCCTAATAAATTACCACCACTCTAGATAATACTTTGGTCGTGTGGTTTTACTTTCCTATAATCTAGTTTCTTAGGTTAGTTGATATGATTGAAACATGAAGTGTAGAACTTTTTGACGTTAGTAGAGATAGTAACACTTAGAAAAAACTATAACAGCACTAACGCATGTGCAACAGGTGTCTTCTATGAATGCCACCATGGCCACAGTTCACTGTGCCTTTGT
The DNA here is from genome assembly GCF_019320115.1 of Miscanthus floridulus. Classification (NCBI taxonomy): domain Eukaryota; kingdom Viridiplantae; phylum Streptophyta; class Magnoliopsida; order Poales; family Poaceae; genus Miscanthus; species Miscanthus floridulus. The sequence goes on from NC_089597.1 coordinate 23,021,202, forward strand.
GTGGTAGAATCACCCGAAATAACTCACTTACTGAGGCGCTTGTCTTCCACTAGATACTAAGCACCCCGAATGTGAGCTTCATCAGGCAGTTCTGTCGAGCGCACCCCATGGGAGAACCCGAACATCCACATTTTTCAACAGGATCATAAATGGAAGAATAAAGCTTACAACATTTTAGCCATTTCTTACATCACTTTCCATGCAACATCAGAGTATAATATTTATTGTTTATAATAGCAGAATATAACCATTTTATCAGAGTTTCAGTGGAAATAAAATCATTTAATGACAAGTTAAACATTAACACGATGATCCGTTATATACATCATAACAGGTTAGAAGTTTTTCCATTGTAAAACATTTTGGGTGGAAGTTTCAAATAAACTCTATGTCCGCAACGTTGAGGAAATCCTCGCTGAGCCCACCAGGAGGTTCCTACACACAAGTGTCAGCTCTAGCATCCACCTGTCACCTGCCACAGGGTAGAACAAACCCTGAGTACTCAATTGTACTCCGCAAGACTTACCCGTCAGGAGGAAAGAAAAGACTCCAAGGATATTCAAGGCTATCTGGCTTGTGGATTTATTGCATCTGCAGGAGCATTACTAATCGTGCATCCTTATATTCAATTTTATTAGCAGTCATCATTAGTTCATTAACTAACCATTCTATGTAAGCACCTATGCTACTTTCAAGCAGGTGGTAAGCAATCAGAACCATTTTACCATCTTTCATATTCCAGTTCTTACTATGGTGCTAGATCGTAGACAAGTCATACCGTATTACACGACATTTCGTGAATCAATGTAGCCTAGCTGGGTACCCCGAAACACATGCCTCGCTTATACCCCAGGCACAAGCCGGACCAACCCACCACTCTCATGTCAAGGGGTCCAAGTCCCTGTCCAAACTTGGACTCTAAACCCCCACACCTGAGTCCCAGACTCAGTGTGGTGCTTAGACTTCCACTATCCCCGCCTCCAATCAGTCAGTCCGGAAAGAGTCAGAACCCACGACAAGAGAGCAATGAGCCTTCCCGCCTCTATAAGCAAGTATGTGCTCAGAATAATAAGTCTGTGACCTGACTAGAATCCAATGCAACGGTCGGTCCTTAACTGACACAGGCGAAACGAGTGCAATCCGAGCCTTGCTCGAATGCCAAACCAAGTCCAGATCCAAAGTACCATTCCTCCTGGTCTCCAATTATCATTTATATATATTCCCTATGATAGCAATATAATAACAACAATAATATCTTTCCTATATCTCGCGAGTGATAGGCAATCACTCGACTTCTACCAGAGTCATGCAACATACCAATCTACATGATCCTATCATACAAGTAAGGCTCAATATATATATATATATATATATATATATATATATGCTAGTGGTTTTCATTCAACTCCTTAAAACTTAATGCACAAGCATAACATAAAGTGTAGAATAATAGGGGTTATGCAGCGGGGCTTGCCTGGGTAAGATATAACCAAAAGTTAGCATTCCATCAAGGTGACACGATCATCAAGGCACCATCTTTTCCGCTACCTCGGTCGACTCCATAATCCATCGTTGTTCCTATTATGGTATACGTGGATGCAACGCAGAGACCCAATTAATCAACGGTAACCGCAACTCTTAAATATACAATTACGCTCCGCAAGCTAACGAGCTAGCTTTAATGACTAACGTGCTGGTCTACGTATCCACGTTGTCAAGTAAGGCTTTGTCTCTAGAAAAATATTTTAGTTCTAAAATCCCAAGGTGTTTTGGCATTTAATTGACTAAATATATATTTTTGAACTAGGACTCATTTAGCTACCTTAGCAAACTAATTATTATGGAGCTACAAATATTACAGTGAGCACCTAATAATGTTAGGGATTTACTATGAAAGTTTCAGAGCCAATACTATCACTAATTTATCACAACAATTCCTACAAGTTTATATTTTGACAATATTAAGTATCTCAAATTAATTATATAGATCCTAAGAATATTATAAAACTATGTGAACAAAATATACTAGCAGATAGATTATGATTTTAGGAACCTGACAAAATTGGTTTTACAATTTTTGGTTAACTACACAATTTTATATTGAATTTTCAAATTTACCTTAGAAACTAAATTAGGCAATGCTTTAGAAATCGAAAAGGGCCGACGGCAACCACTTGGGCCTAGCAATCCAAGCGGCCCGCGCAGGGCGTGGTCGTGCGCGAGTCGCGATGGCCTACTGCAGCCCAAGCCTGGGGCGCCCGCGCGCGTTTGGCATTTTGCAAAAGAGGACTCGCACTCTTAGAAAATCAAACGATACAGTGCGGCACTGTTCCACTTGTCTCGAGTTTTGCACAAAGCACCCTGGAATACCTTGTCTTCACAATGGCCGGGTCCCAGACGTGCCTGTACGCGTCGGTGTGGCCCCGGTCGGCACCGCCCGACCACGCCGGCCTACTGAGGCCCACAATGACGCGTCTACTAGATCGACATTGACCTCCGAACCTACGCGCAAAAGTAGAAGGCGATGGCATGTTCAACGGTGTACTAATCCCACCTATCGACGTCGACGGAGGATCCACGTGGCGGCACGAGTGCTCCGGCGAGTCTACATCCTATCGGACAGGTCATGATGGTGGAGAAGGGTCAGGGACTCACCGCGGTGCGCTCTAAGGAGATGGTTGAAGCAGGGGAGGGTCGAGGCGGCCCAACCATGTGCGCCCGAGCATGGTGGCGATGTTCCACGGTGGCATCAACGCATCACCACGTCGCTGACGAGTTTCCTGGCCGAATCAACGCGAGCATCGGATAGAGAAGGTCAAGGTGAGCCTAGAAACGCCACCAATCGAACCCTTACCTCCGGGTTATGGACTTACCCCCAAACCACAGGTCGTGTCGGCGCTCATGACCGGCGGCGATAAAACGCCAAATTGGCGGCCCACAGTGCACTGACGGACCATAGAGAAACCAGGCGCTTAGCCAACCTTCTAAGCTATCCACAGGAGCGAGGGATTTCGCTGCTGAAAGGTCCTAATATGGCTAGAGGGGGGGTGAATAGCCTATTTAAAAATCTACAAATCAACTAGAGCAATTTGATTAGTATGACAAATAGCGTAATGCAAACTTGCTCTAGCTCTACAAGGGTTGCAAGCCACCTATCCAACAATTCTAGTTGCAATGAATACTTAGGCACACAAACTAGCTATGTAATTACTCACTAAGAGCTCTCAACCTTGCTACTCTAAAGAGCTCAACTAGATGAATGTAAATAATAAAGCAAGCTCTCAATTCTAATTACACTAAAGAGCTTGTATCAACTAGTTTGCAAGAATGTAAATGAGTGAGTAGATTGATTATACCGATGTGTAGGGGATGAACCAATCACAAGATGAATATATAGCCAATCACCGGGAGAATGACAAAGAAGAGAGACAATCGATTTTCTCCCGAGGTTCACGTGCTTGCCAACACGCTACGTCCCCGTTGTGTCGACCAACACTTGGTGGTTCGGCGGCTAAGAGGTGTTTCACAAACCTCGTCCACACGATTGGACACCGCAAGAACCGACCCACAAGTGAGGTAACTCAATGACACGAGCAATTTACTAGAGTTACCTTTCGGCGCTCCGCCGGGGAAGGTACAACTCCCCTCACAATCACCGAAGGCGGCCACGAACAATCACCAACTCGTGCCGATCCTTCACCGCTGCTCCAACCGTCTAGGTGGTGGCAACCACCAAGAGAAACAAGCGAAATCCGCAGCGCAACACGAATACCAAGTGCCACTAGATGCAATCACTCAAGCAATGCACTTGGATTCTCTCCCAATCTCACAATGATGATGGATCAATGATGGAGATGAGTGGGAGGGCTTTAGCTAAGCTCACAAGGATGCTATGTCAATGAAAATGTGCAAGAGATAGCCCTTGAGCCGGCCATGGGGCTATAAATAGAGCCCCCATCAAATAGAGCCGTTATACCCCTTCACTGGGCAAAACGCGTTCTGACCGGACGCTCCGGTCAGACTGACCGGACGCTGTCTCTCAGCGTCCGGTCGCTCGATGTCAGCCACGTGTCCAGACTCAACGGTCATCAGCCTCGACCGGACGCTGCTCTTTCGAACTGACCGGACGCTGAAGCCCCTGCGTCCGGTCGTTTACAGTAAGCTCCCGAGCATGACCGGACACGTCCGATAAAACTGACCGGACGCTGAAGCCCCAGCGTCCGGTCGTTTCCAGTAAGCTCCCCGAGGCATGTTTTTTCGACCGGACGCGTCCGGTCCACCTTGACCGGACGCAGACCAGCGTCCGGTGCTCAACCACAGCGACTGTGCCGTCTGACAGCTCGACCGGACGCAGCCTTTCAGCGTCCGGTCGCTGAGTGACCCAGCGTCCGGTCAGTAGACCGACGCCAGCATCATTTCGACCAACTCCACTTCAACTCTAACTTCTTCACCCTTGCTCAAATGTGCCAACCACCAAGAATTTTGCATCCGGCGCAATAGAAAATAGACATTTCATTTTTCCAAAAGCGCCGAATCCCGCCTCGCAAGCTCGGCGGGAGGGAGAGAGGGACCCAAACCCATCTCAACCCTGCAAACACCTTGTGCACATGTGTTAGCATATTTTCACAAATATTTTCAAGGGTGTTAGCACTCCACTAGATCCTAAATGCATATGCAATGAGTTAGAGCATCTAGTGGCACTTTGATAACCGCATTCCGATACGAGTTTCACTCCTCTTAATAGTACGGCTATCTATCCTAAATGTGATCACACTCACTAAGTGTCTTGATCACTAAAACAAAATGGCTCCTACATTTTATACCTTTGCCTTGAGCCTTTTGTTTTTCTCTTTCTTCTTTTCCAAGTTCAAGCATTTGATCATCACCATGCTATCACCATTGTCATGATCTTCGTCATTGCTTCATCACTTGGAGTAGTGCTACCTATCTCATAATCATCTTGATAAACTAGGTTAGCACTTAGGGTTTCATCAATTAACCAAAACCAAACTAGAGCTTTCAGCTGCGAAGCTATAACTTGGCAATGGGAAGAGGGAGAAGTGATGACGGCTCCGCACACGGAGAGGCGGTGGAGTGGTCTACGAGCGAACCAAGCAGTTAAGGTGAGCAACTCTGGTTGGTGGCCAAGCGAGCACGTGGTACAGTTGACGAGACGGGAAGGGTTGTCGCGAAGCGCACGACATGAAGTGGCAAGATCGAGCAGGGTCGCTGGTGGCGGCTAGCGGCAGAGCAGAGTAGAGTAGAGCAAGGAAGCGTCCATCGCCACTGTGACTGGGGTCATCGTCGCGGTAGGTGAAACAAACGGCAGGGCGGTCTCCACGTCGGCTGAGCCACGGCAGCCGCAGTAGCGTGGCACGGCGGTAGGATGCCCAGGTGCAAGTGAGCGGCGGGCGCGACGGCTCGCGGTGTGCCCACAACGGCCAGGCTGTGGCAGCAGCAACCAACCAGCGTGGCCACGTGCGCGCGTGCGCGCGCGCCCAACGCACCGACGCAGCGACGTCGGGGCTGGACGGCCTGGTGACCGCATCCAACATGAGAAGACGGCCCGAGTTCGTGTTATGCATGGATTTTAAAGCGTTCGAAACGTCTAAACCATTTATCCAGTCCTCAAACCACTTTTGCTATACCTTAGAGTGTATATTAGGCTACTAAAACAAGCCATAATACCACCCTACTCCTTAACCCAATTTCTCTACAAAAATTGCTAAACATCACAATACCTAACCTTCCAAAAGTTCATGAAATTTTCTAAGTGTTAAATGGATTTCTATTTCTAGTTGCACTTTTAAGCTATTGAAAATAGTACTTAACAACATTATCTCTCAACATCAAGTATTTCATTGCCATCTACAAATCTCACATTTCAACCTTTATTAAGGCGTCACATACATGTTCTATAGTAGCTTTGTTAAAATTTAAATGACAAAATAGCATTGTCTATTATCATTTCAAACTTAGAAGAATTCCATGTCCGATTAGTACTAACCTCCCCTAACACTTTTGATTAAATTTTTAAAAGATCTAAACCTTGCTAGATTCAACTAACAATTGTACCATGACCTAGCCCATACTACACACTAACTCTTAGAAACAAAATATCTAAGCACTTCCTAATTAGTTTGTCCAATATAGTTCGCCAAAGAATGATACTTTTAAACACAAGTTCAAGCGTTTGCCGGCAACGAAATGACCCTTCTTAAATCCCAAGTTTGATTTTTTTGAACTTCCTAAATTACTAACTAATAGTATTTTTTTCTCTAAAAATT